>NC_056732.1:1270362780-1270442780 GCF_019279795.1 Protopterus annectens | reverse complement strand
ACGATCCCTTTTTGCACACTATCCCTTTTAGTATGCACACGGCACCACAAGGCTATTACTGTCTGACCAATTTGCCTTATGTAACTGCAATTGTAATGTTAATGAAAATGCACACAGCACCCTGCTTGTTCACACTTTTCTATTGGAAAGGAACTGTTGTTAATTTAAATGGCCTGCTAGAACTAATGTATATAAAGGAAGTGAAAATGGTTGCTCATACTTATGAAACATGTCTTTCTGAAGAAGTCTTGATAATAAATAAGACGAAAGCGCTAAAGTTCTACAAGAGTTGGTGTTATTTACTATTTTATTGAATGCTTTTATTGTCACGAAGTTCTTTTCTTAATACATATATATATATATATATGTATATATATATATATATATATATATATATATATATATATATATATATACATATGTCCTCCCATTGTTCTATTGTAAATTGTTTTTCCAGTCTCTCTTCCAAATCTTTTCTAACTTCCCCTGAATGATTCTTATACTTATCATGCAATATTTTATATACCCTACTAATTATCCTTTTTTTAGCAGCAGCTTCTGTTTTAAACTAAACTAAATCTTTCACTAAAGAGTCTTCTACGCCTTTCTCTTTGCCTATACTCTGATATCAATCCCTAGTAGGGAAGGCAGTCTCTATCCTACAGTCCAAACATCATCTTGGCCCCATCCCACTCTATTACCTTTCCCCCTCTAGTTATTTGCTCCCAATACATTGGTTCCTTTGCCTGTTTTGCACAGCAAGCTCCAGCTTCCTCTTGCCTGTTTTCTGTACACCTGCTTGCAATCATCCCTATTGGCAAAATCTCCATTCTCACATTGGCTTAGTTCTTAGAATACTTTCTATTTTATGAATATAATATTCTGTACGGTTATCATTCTCCTTAAGGATCTGCATCCAAAATCCCACTCTATTTCTTGAACTTCCCATCTGCTTCTTCATTATCCATTTCCACTTTCCACCTTGAATTGTAACTTTCTGCTTGTGTTATGTATTAGAGCCTTAACTATATAGCTGTAAAACAGCATTCAAACCAGAAATCCTAAACCACCCTGTTCTACTGGTAGGATCAACCTATCTCACATAATGGTTGCCTTCTTCCCCTCCCCGATAAAATACTTCAACTGTTTATTAAATACTATCCATAACTTCTCCAATGGTTAATAAAAATATTCCTGACGTGTATAAAAATTAAGGGACTATGACATGTCTACTGCTTGTACCTTATTTGTATTGACAGGCAACAGCTTCTAGTTTTTCAGCTTTTGTATTATCTTTTGTTTAGTCTCTTCCCACATATCCTTAGCTGCCATAACAGAGTCCTTTTTAACCAACACTTCTAAATACTTCATTTTATCATATCTCCATAAATATGTATTGCTGAATCAATTCATGTGCGAGTACATAGTTTACAACTATAACCTTTGTTTTACCTTCATTAATTTTATATCCCGATAAAAATAAATCAGAACCGTCTTAGAATGCTCCACAACACTGAGATGTCCTTTTCTGGTTCTGTCATGTGCAAAATAATATCAACTGCAAATTAAGGCAACCTTTCTTCAATACCACACTAATTATATCCTTGAATTTCTGAGTCCCTTATTTTCTTTGTTAATGCTTCTAAATATAATGCAAATAACAAAGGGGAAATAGGACACTCCTGCTGGTTCCTCTGTTCAGACACAATGTATCAGAAAGGAACCTTCCCACTTTGATGTTTACCTCTGATCCCTCATATAGTCTCCTAATTGACCTTATTATTGTATCAGGAAATGCAAATATTCCCATTGCCCTACTCATAAAATCCCAGATTACTCTATCAAATGCTTTCTCTGCATCAAGACCCACCAACAACAGAGTTTTTTTTTTTAATTCTGCTTCTCTCTAGATTATTAGTAATAATGCCAAATGTTTGCCTCCCCTCCACATAACCACATCGATCCATATCTATCAATAATTTTGGCAGCACCTTTGCCTGCCATTCTTTTAGCCATTACAGACACTTTATAATCATTGTTTACATTTGAAATTGGCCTACATGAAGCTGGATCTTATGGGTCCTTATTTTCTTTACGTGTTTTAGCCACAGCAGCTTTTTCCCAGGATGGTGTTTTCCCCTCCATTTAAAATACTGTTAAACAAAATCGTCCAGATTGTTATCACTTTCTTCCCTCTTAGCTTTCAAACTTCCATTAGAATACTATCTATTCCTGGAGAGTTTTCTGCAAATGGGTTATATCACAATTTTTAGCTCATCTCTTCCTATCTTAATTGATGAACCTCTTCTACCTCTAACGTTTGCATATTTAAGTCTTCCATAAATATTTCCATTTGTGCTTTTCCTTGATTTCCCCATTCATACAATTTTTTATAACATTTCAGAAATGCCTCTAATACTGTAGGACTTCTAATTATTTTTCTTGTTATAGGCTCCTTAAATGTGGCAACAAATCTTTTTACTTTCTGTTGCCTAAGTCATTGTGCCAAAGTTTTTGCACTCTGCAGTTATCAAAAAACAGTTGCATAACATCCATCTTTTTAAACGCATGCATATTATCCAGGTACCTTCTCTTTAGCATTCTGCAACTGTGCCTCTTCTTGTTCTGTGAGATTCCTCTTATTCTATAATACATTAACCTTTGTCACCTCCTGTAAATAATTCTTATTAGTTCTTAACCAGATCTCTTTCTTTTATTTCTACCCTATTTTTACATTCCACTTTCATTTTATCTCACTCACTAGCTACAATTTCTGTAATACTATCTTCCCTAATAACTCCCAAATGATTTCCACTACCCATTCCTTGAATTCCTCTCTTTATCAGGAAGGTGGTGAAGTGCCAGTGTCTCATCTTTACTTCATTTCCCTGCATTTTTATCTTAGTAATTATTGACAAATAATTTGAAATACTTATTGGATGTGTATAAAAGTTCTCAATTAAACCCAAATGTTCCTGCAAAATATAATTCCGTCTAGCTTGGCTTAGTTATTGTAACTTGTTTAATAATATGTAAATTCTATCAGAGTTCCTACTAATGAATTCATGCCTTCTATACCACATACTTACATAAATTTCTTCAGAACTCTATCCTCTTTTGTTATATTTTCTCTTCTAGGCCCTCTAGATATATCCTCATTGCAATTCAAATTCCAGTTCCCACCTACAATAATATTCCTTGCTGAAAGCTGATTATTTCTTCCAATTTTTTTAAAGTTCTATAATAGCAGTTTTAGTTGGAATATAAATAAATGCCAGTGTAATTGCTCATCCCTTGATAGTAGCCCCTTACTACCACAAATTAGAAGTTATGTACTTACCATAGCTTGGCATCTGTGTTGTCCATTTTCATTCTTCCTCACTGATGGGTCTAGGATCCAATCCTTGGTTCCAGCTCAGCCTCATTTTCAAGACTTTGGATCCTCGTCTCAAGCTCCTCCCTCTTCCCACAATGCACTACACAGTCCATAACTTCTTAGATCGAGTTTGCTGCCTACTGATTTTAAAGACAGGACAGATAAAGAAACTATTATGTCTCAAACCTGAAACATGAAGCCTTCTAGAAATGACAAGGCTGGGGGACAGCTTGGAGGTAAGGTGAGGAAAAATGAAAATGGACAACATAGATGCCAAGTTAAGGTAACTTCTAAATCTGATGATACTTTTTCATGATGGGTCAGAATCCCCAGCAATGTAACTCTTGAGAGGACCTTGACGTACATGTCAGAGCACTGTCGAACCAAATTAAGTTCTGTTTCTGGACACAGTGCCCAACTTATGTGTCACAAAGGTAGGAGTCTTTGATCAAGTGACTGCAATACAAAGATCATCAATAGAAGTTATGGGACAAAAAGTAGATGCAATAGTCATAAATCTGGTAGAATGTACTCTAGGATAACCAAGCAATTAGAAGCCATGTTGGGAAAAATTCAGTGAAACCTTAGTGAGTAATCTATTCAGTCAGTGAAATAATGAAGACTGCTTAACCTAAGTGGTTAGAAGAAAAGGGAGACAAAACAGTCGATCAGACTTTCTGTACCACTTGGTCTAATGAAATATAAACATAATTGTATATGGACCTGGAGAAGTGATAGCCATTATTAGAAAAATTGTATGGATGACTAATGTTCATCTCTATATCTAGTCTCATTAGTTGAAGGGTTTCAGTTTTAGTCCCTGAAGGATATCAGTGAGATCCAAATAAGAATAGGGGACTCTTTCTAGAGGTCTAAGCAGCACAATTCCTTTCAGGAAAGCTTACATAATCTGGAATTTGTAAAGAAAAAGGAATACCCTTCCAGAGTGAAAAATCAATACAATTATTAACTAAAGTTTAATAATAGGGAAAACTCGGCTAGCCTTAAAAGGGTTGGCAAGAAGGGGAAGGATGGCAGAAGTAGAAGCTGAGAAAGGGGCCAGTGTTCTGATGGGAAACCTATGTTCATTTAACTCTATAGGCTTTTTTTTGTAGAATTGTTCTGGGAAGCCAAATAATGCCTTGAACATGGGGAGCAAGTCTGTACCCTCTTATTTTCACTGGAAAAAGAGAAACCATATGGTTTGCTAGACGATATGGAAAAAGAAATGCTGATCCCCACTGGGTGAAATAGGAGATTCAAACTGAGCTCCAGAATCTCTGGTGGATGTTTCAGATGAAGCCAGAAAGATGAGTGTGAGAGAGAGAGAGAGAGAGAGAGAGAGAGAAAGAGAGAGAGAGACAGAGTAACAGAGACAGAGACATACTTGACAATGCCAAAAGGGGGAGATAAGATAACAGAGGTCTCCGGCCTGCTTGCTTCATGCAGAAACTTTGAAATTAATGGTAGATGACAGGTAGGTATGCAGAAGGCCTCTCTAAAAGACTAGCAACATTAGGCAAACTGCTCTCATGTCAGAGGCAATGACAAGTGACTTATGGTCCTTGAGGGGGGACCATGAGGTGGAATCTTTTTTTTTTTTTTTTTTTTTAAATTCTTATTATGCACTCCTACCATACTTGTGAGATAGCATCTGTGGATACTGTATCCAATAGAGCAGGAAAAAGAATGGTTAGATTGAAAAAATGTCCAGGGTCCAGCAACGAAGATAGTTTCTGCCAATTTGGCTGTGTTTTCTAAGAGAAGATAGATGCTGCTAAAGAACAGACCTTGTACTATCAAGTCCATTGATGGGTTTGCGTGAAAATATGTAGTCAGAGCTGTAGAAGGGAAACTGACATTGACTCAATGGTTAAAAGATGGCAGTTTTGATGGATATTAAATATGAAAAAACAGTAAATTCTACACCCTTTTATCAAAAAGAGGACTACATAAATTGTAGCACTTAATTGCGTTCTCATAAAAAATCTGGAATTTGTAAGGAATCAGTTTTCATTTGGCTACAATTTCCTCAATGTCCAGGGATATGGAGGGTGCAGAGAAACAAGTAAAAACCTTGTTAGTAGAAGTTGATATCTGATTGGGGCAGAGAATCCAGACATTGGTATATGAAAGGCAGCTGGAATACTATTCTCATGTGAGAGGTCACGACTGCCCAGTATTAGGTAAACAGCCTGGGGGCTGTACGATTGTAAAGCGTGGTAATCTGAATGGGAGTGACTGGCACCTGGTTGAAAATGCAGATGAGTCACAGAATGGTTATTCATCTTAATGTGGTTTTGTGTATCATGGAGTACATTAATTTGACCTGCACATAAGAAGCAGGATGAATTGAAATGTACAGCATCTAGAACTATGACTCCTTGCTTACCAATTGAGATTAGTTAGATGAAGTATTGGTCTCAGGATCCACAAGTGTTGCCTGTAATAGCAGTACTGGTGTCTGGATGGAAGGAGACAGGACCCCCAAAGCCTCGAGAGGTGAACAGATGGGAGAGGGTATAGAAGGAGAAATATTTAGAACTGTGGTGTTGCAGACCTCCTCTGCCTCTGTGGGGAGGCCTAACTTTGAAGACCTCCCTTGTCCTTGGAAGATGAGGCGTTGTTGCATGAATCCTGGGGGACTCCAAAAGGGGTTGTAGCCCCATTTTCTTACCACCCCTGAGTCTCTTGAAAATGTATGTCAAGGGGAGAAGAAAATTCTGATTATGGTGGTAGCCAGGGTTCTGCCCTCCTATTTGTTAGCTACAGGTGAGAGCGTACTTCACTGATGCTGTGAACATGACCTTGCGCTAGCCAAATTTGTCCATCATTCTGAACTTACTGTCGGGAGGATTGAAAAAGGAGCTTTGAATACCAGCTCCTGCAAAATGACATCTATCACAACCACCACATCCAGAGGAACTCCCATGCTCCCTAAGTGGCTAAGGAAAGGGGATGCAATAGGAGCAAGTTTGGAGAATCTCATGGAGGAGTCACCAATCACCCCCAGCAGCTGCACTCCCGGGGGGAACTCCTCTCGGAAAAGCAACCACCTTGGGGAACAGCCATCCCAGGACAAGGAAAGTCATTGCTTCTAGGATAAAAAAATGACTCCACAGTGCAGAATCTCATGCGGGAAGAACAGATCAGGAACACCAAGGCCCATCCGAATCCAAGTAGCAAGTGCTCCTAGATTCACCTCAATCCAAGGGAACCAATCCATACAGGGAAAAAATAATTCAGATTCTGAATAAGACTTCAAGAGAAAAAGCTGAATCCTGGTCCAGACAACCCAGATTCAGTGAAAAACGTTTATGTATGGTAAGAGACATACCTCTCAAATGTACTTTTTAGTGCAAGTAATCTGGACAAGCTTGACAAAATGGGGATAAATAATCCAAAAAAATAAGGACAGCTTTGAAATATTGCTCTTGAGTAACAGGGATTGTGTTAACATACATTTTTGAATGATATGAAGTTAGAAACTCAAATGTAGGTTTTCATTTGGTGACTTCAGTACCCTAATCATCCGAGTGATCTGCCAGAAACCCACAAATCATAGGAGGAACAAACGAAAAATATGGGGCAAAAGCTGTACTTTCTATGAAAATCTGGAGAGCTGATAGGAATGCTCCCAATTCCCTAAAGTAAAAGAAAAAACCCTTGACAGAATGTGGAGAGGAGGGGAGTTGGAGGGGCAAAGTCCCAAAGATAAGGCAGGTCCCCATACATTGCCAGGACAACAGAACCCTTCCTGGCGTGCAACCTTCTGAAGGATATGAAGTCCAAAATTCAAATGTGTATCATTACCCAGCGACTCCAATCCTCAGATCAGTCATCCAGCAGTCCAAATCATCTTGAAATTCAGGACACAGCAGCATCCTTCTTGCAAGGTAGTGAGGAAAACACCAAGAACACTCAATGACTGGATTGGTATCTGGCCAATTCTTGTTCCTTTTTTTTGCCAAAATCACAAATTTTATGAGGAACAGACCAAAAAATGCAATACTATAATCTGGACATTGAGAAGATCCAGGCAGACAGTTTAGAGACATGACAAGGAATAGGGCTTGAGAACATAAACAACCAAGCTGTCTGATCTGAAGAACGCCTCAGATCTGAAGAACGCCACACCATTCCAGTAGCTCCAGATCTGGAAGTGTTGGATCTGAGAAAGATCCAGTTCTTCATGGGTACCTGGTATCTGTCAGATCCTAGACTTAGGATTTGAGGAAGACGAAGAATGGTCTAAGTGACTGGATCCAAGGGGAGGTAAATTAGGATGTGAGGAAGGCTCCAGAAACCTCTGATCCAAGGATGCTGTCTGATCCTTGTGTCTCACAGAAATATTCTATCAGTCAAATCCGAAGGCTTAGGATCTGATGATGTTAAGCATACAAGTGGAAAAAAATCATGGGACCAGACCTATCAGACCTGAAGAGGACTTGGGATTTGAAGGAAGCCCTAGGAACTTTGGATCCAAGGGACTGGATCAGATGTCCTCAATTTGGAGTTCCATTTTGTTTCTAATTTAGTGGGGGACTGAGCCCTTACAGAAACCAGGGAAAAAGCATAAAATTGACATGGGAAGCTGTTCTCAAAACTCTACTGTATGATAGCCATTGCAGCGGGTTAGAAGTAAGGAGATAAGAAGTCTAACTGTTGTGATGAAGACTCAAACCCAAAATACATTTTTTTTACAAAATGAAAAAGTTGACAGAATAACAGGTATCAAACCAGCATGAATTATGCTAAAGGATAACCAAAGCACACATCTAAACCCTAAGAGGGCCAAGAGATTAAAAGGCTGACTGAGCACAAAAATACAGTAAATGATTTTAATTGTCTTTATTGATGCACTGAATGTTCTATTTTGATTGGTTATATGCTTAATTGGTTTATAATTGATGTTCTGATAAAAGTCTTGTTGTTTTAGTTTAAATTATGATCTGATGAAGCACTCGAAGTGTGAAAGTGCTTACCATTAAACTTTATTGCTCTGGTTAATTGTTCGGCTGTGCTTCTGTCTGTTTGCTTTTTACTACAAACCAAAAATAAATACAATAGTTTATATAACATTCACACTGTCTTACTTAACAAGTATGAGTCAGAAACTCAAAGGTTTGTCACTACTTATTAGCTTCTGCCATGAAAAAAAAAAAATACAGCTACATGTAAAATAGTTGAAGACAAATATGCGGACACCCTGCAAAAAACTGTACAGCCATGACATACCACCTACAGAAAAAGCATAACAGGTTTGCAATAGCAGGAGAACTCTGAGTGTAAGAAGAAACTGGATCTAAAGTCTTCTTACCCCATTATGCCAATCAAGTACATGTGAAAAGGCGCAGTCAAACAAGTCAACCAGAAATGGGAAATATTTTCATCTGCGAATGGCCACCAAGGAAGGAAAGAAGCATGAAGAAACAACAGTTTAAAGAATCCTGATAAAATTAGACAGAAAATTAGCAATTTTTGAAAATAAAACTTCTTACAGCTAGAGATCTGGAATCTTCCATCTTAACCAGGATGGTGGCAAATGAGATCTGGAGCTATGGACAGTATAGTGCATTGTGGGAAAAGGGAGAAGCTCAAGACTAGGATCCAAAGTCTTGAAAACGCGGCTGAGCTGAATCCGAGTATTGAATCCTAGACCCATCAGTGAGGAAAAATAAAAAGGACATCGGATTCTGCCATTATCCTTTGTTTTCCTCTTCTATCACTAATGGAGCTCCTCTGGCAATTAACATACGTACTTTTCTTTTCCTCTTGTCCTTGATATTCTGTTGAACATCCATTCTGAAATCCTTTATCAAATTCACATGCTCCCACTGCTTCTTGCAATCTGCATTTCTTAGTATAAATAAATATTATTTCCTTTTTCTCTATACCTGTGACACCACTCCCATTCCAAGATAATATGGAAAGTGTTGCCATTATGATAAGAAGTCATTACTCCCACCTATTATGCACGGTACCTTTTTTAAATATCTATTTCCAGCTTGTGTGATACATGCACCCAGTAATGTTTGGCAAGTTGATCCTTTACACAGTTTATTTCTTATCAATAACACTGGAACCTGTGTCACATTTTGCAAGACTTTTTGTTTTAATGAAAACCCTTAAACAAAAAATAAAGGCATACCTCCAGAACACCCCATAGACTGCTAATCTAATACAAACACAAAAAAACTATGTACATCTTCAAATAATGAAGTTTAGCTCTCATAACAGGAGCAACTGATCCAGAAAGCTTCATACACAGGCCTTAATTAACCTAAAAAGTTAAGGTTATCCTTGCTAAGACATGAGTTACTGCTTGTGCTTTTACTTACTCTAATTGGTGTCTGGTCTTTACCTTTATTTCCCACCCAGATGTGGAAACCTACTTGCGTGTTTTCAGAAAACATTAACATTTAGCCTTAAAGAAATCAGTGCTTTGGCTTTCTTTTACTGCCCCATAATCAGCTTGTCTCCATGGAAATACAAGAGAAAATATAGCCCTCAGTTTCAGGCATCTAAAGACAAGCTGAACCATTTTTTGCTAAAGAAAACATTTTTTACATTTAGTGTTCTCTTATTTACTTGTTTCCACTTGAAACTTGTTAGTTTAAGCTAAGGGTCATAACCCAGACATTCTCCAATGCAAATGTAAGAAACGTTATGTGTACTTTTGTACCCCATGTTGCACCTCAACAACTCAAGATTACAGCCTATTAACTTAAATATGCTTTTGTCTATCTTTTTTTCTCTTTTTGCATTGGAATGCCTACATTTCTTCATACTAAAGAAGAAAAAAAAAACACCTCTTTACTTTAGTATCTTTATTACATACAACAAAGTACAGTTGTATAAAATCTTATCATAACAGTAGATGTTCTTCTTTTCACTAGAGCAGTATTCATAACTAAAGGGATCTCCTGCCAAGGACAGCCCAATGCCCAGCTAATATGTCAAAGCATTTAGTATTTACAGGCACAGTATGGCACATGTACGCTTCCCGCGCAAGGCATCGGGCATAAAGGTGATATACAGACACTCACAATCAGAACTGAAAAATCCCAAGGAGGAACAGAATGCTCCTAGGGACACGGGAAGAACACATGCATTCAGAAGAAGAAAAGGGAGGAGATCTTCTTGGCCAGAAGGGCATGAAAGAACAGGCAACAGCAGAGGGGGAAGGAGGGAGTGAATACAACAACAGTGAAGAGAAAGGCATCTATTATTATGGTAAGATTTTACACAACTGTACTTCATCCTTCAATATCACTGTTGCAGTATTCATAACTGAAGGGAGAGTACAAAAGTTCAAGAGGAAACCTGGGAGGAGGACAGTTTTGAAGAGCCCTCCAGAAACCCATGCAAGATAGCCTGGCAAAGCCAGCCCTACCTCTGGAAATAACATTCCACTTGTAATACGTAGTAAAGGCATGAACACAAGACAAAGTAGCAGCCTCAATGATGGAATTAGTATCCAGCTCCTTGAAAAAATGCACCAGAGGAGGAAACAGTTCTGGTAGAATAAGCCTTTACTGATGAAGTAAGATATTTACCATGAAAAGAATAATAAAAAGAAATGGCTTTAGAAATCCAGGAAGAGATGGTTTGCTTAGAAACAGCAAACTCAAAGACCTGGGATGAAGGGAAACAAAAGGTTGCTCAGATTTGCAAATAACTATTTTTATCCAAATATCTGAGCTTTCTATGGAAATCCAAAGTGTGAAGAACCTTTTCACTGGCAGACTGTGAAGAAGAAAAAAAAGGAAGGCAAATGAACAGACTGATTAAGGGACAACTCACTGACTACCTTAGGCATAAAAGAAGGGTTAGTATGAAGAGACACCCTGTCTCTGTGGAAAACTTAGAAAGGAGGAACAGCCATGGGAGCCTGAAGTTCAGACCCCTCTTGGCTGAAATGAGAGTCAAAAGAAGAACAGTCTTGCAAGAACAATGTTGTATGGAAGCTGAAGCAGTAGGTTCAAAGACAGCCTGAGTCAATTTTTCAAGAACAAATTTGAGGTCCCAGGAAGATGAAATAGGCTTTGTATGAGGCCCGATATGAAGGACTCCTTTAAGAAGTTGCTTGACCTCAAACTTAGAGACCAGAGGGGCAGTTAAGGAAAAACAAGCAGAAATTGCTGACAGGAGAGAGCTTTAACTGAAGAATATGCCAACCCAGCATGGAACAGATCACACAAATAAGAGAGAACATGAGGAACTTCCACAGATAAGGGATCCTGATGGTGAAAGTGGCACCAAACATAAAATCCTTTCCATATGGACAAATATGATTTCCTGGTAGTGGGCTTCCTGGCCTCCTGCAGGACCTGAAGCACATTCTCAGAAAAGAGGTACCTATAACGGATCTCCCACAGCATCAGTTGAAGAGTGGACAAGTGAGGATGGATTAGAGAATGCTTGCCTTGTGTGAGAAGGTCCTTCCAGTGAGGTAAGTTGTGGTGATAACCCCTGGCCAAGTGAGAAAGAAGGGCAAACAATGCTGTTTGAGCCCAAAGGGAGTCACTAGCAAGATTTTGGGAGAGTTCTGCCTGATCTTGTGCAAGACTCATGGTAAGAGAGGAAGGGGAGGGAAGGCATATAGAAACATCCCCTTCCAAAGAAAAGACAGGGCATCCACTTTCCATCCAGAGGACTTGGAACTCTGTGAAGCATCCATTTGTGAGCCTGTGTGCTGGACCTGCTCAAAGAGTCTGCCACTAGATTGTGTTCAAAAGCACAATTCACTGAAAGCAACCAAATGGAGAATGAGCCGAAGTTGAAAGTTTGTTCAATCCACAAAAGAAACAAGTGATGTATGATTAACGCTTGAGTATTTCAAGCTACAGTACCAGAAAATCTGGTATTTCTGGTACTGTGGCTTGAAATACTCCAGCGTTAATCACACATCACTTGTTTCTCTTGTGGATTGAATAAACTTTCAACTTCGGCTCGTTCTCCATTTGGTTGCTTTCAGTGAATTGTGCTTTTGGTTTCAAGTTGTTTTTATTCACCGGCATCTACTTTTGGTTACTAGATTGTGTTCCAAGGGAATACAAACAACCTGAACTAGATCCCAGACCAAATGAGCTAGTCTGCAAATATGGTAGGACCTTGTATGCCCTTGCTTGTTAACATACCACATTTACAGTGTTTTTTTTCTGTGAAAATTTTGAAAGGCCTGGGATGAAAGAGGGAATAAAAAGCTTGAAGAGCTAGAAACAGAGTCCTCATCTCCTTTATACTGATGTGGTCTGACCTCTGATGAAGAGGCCAGAGATCCTGAACCTTGAGAGAGACAAAGAAGGGCCCCCATTCTTTGTCTGAGGTATCTGTAAAGAGCTATTCAGTCAGGACTGGACCCTGGAAGAAAGCCCTGGGTTGAGAAAAAAAACTGATGAATCCACCCATGAGGTTTGAGCTTCAGACAAGGAAGAAAGTGGACTGGGAAGTCCAGGGGGTGGCAATGTTGGAGCCACACTGACTAGATGTACCACTGTAGCTTTCTCACTTGGAGTGTGGTCAGAGTGAGAATGGTAATGGTGGAAGACATGAACCCGAGCAGCCTGAGAAAGTTCCTGGCCGTGACTGAAACCAAAGGTAGAACAGACTGGAAAAATGCAGTAAGAGACAGGATCAGAATACTTTTAAGTGTGATTCATCTTGGGCTGTGGATGTGATAAAGTTAGTTGGTACATTAGTAAAACCAAAAGGAAAGTCAGGGTGAGGATTCTGGAACATCTGGCGGACATTAGAAGGGCTAACATCCATAGTCCCGTGGCTGATCACTTTGTTAAGAAGCATGCAAGAAATGGTAATTCTTTATTTTTTAGTGTATTGACTCAACCCACTTTGGGATCAGGCATGGATTTTGCCAGAAAACTTAACCTGTTGGAAACTACACTCATTTTTAATTTTAGTACTCTTTTTCCTAGAGGTTTAAACCAAGAAGTTATTCTTAATTTTTAAGGTTTACAGCTGAGGTTTGATTTAGTCTTGGTAGGTCATATTCAAGTATATTTTATGGGATGTATATACATAGGGACACTAGTCACTTTACATATTTATTGTATGTAATTACGTTAATTGAATGTAATTGGATGCAATTGAACTTGGTTGTTCATTCACTATTTAATGTGCGAGTATTTTGTATTTTTTCATCCCTTGAAGGCGTTAAGCCGAGGTACCAGGAGGGATTAAACTGGTGAAACTCTTCCCCTTTGCATTTTTTTCAGATTTGGATTTGTGGTATTTTTTTCTCAAGAAAAATATGACCCTGCAAAGGGGTCGGAACTGATTTCTGAAAATTTATAGCGACTCTACAACAAGAAAATAGTAAACTGGAGATCCTGAAGCAGAGCATCAGATGAAGAAGTTTGAATGACTAGATCATCCAGATAAGGAAAGATGTAAATTCTGGTCATCCTGCAAAAGGCAATGACGAGCGAGCCAATTGGTGAATACCAGTGGAGTAGTAGAAAGACCAAAGGGCAAAGCAGAGAACTGCAAATGTAAGGAAGAAACTGAGAAATGTAAAAATTTCCTGAAAACGGAATGCATGGGAATATGAAGGTAGGCATCCTTGAGATCCAGAAAGAGCAGAAAGGCCTTGGGTAGAAGAAGGATAAATAAAGTCGGAACAGTCAATATCTGAATAAAGTCATCTTGAGAAAGGTACTGAGCTAAGAAAGATCTAAAATTGGTTTTCAAGTGCCATCCTTTCTGGAAACCAAAAACATTCTGGAATAAAAAAATGCTCCCTTATCCTGGAGAGACTGAAAAAGTTCAGCAGCACCAAAAAGATTTTTATTATCCAAAGGAGCAATAATACCAGCAGAAAGAGTCTCTCAAACATTTTCCCTTGGAACATTCGAAAAAGGTTTCATTGACAAAGTTTCTCTCTGTGCTTTACTGTCAGAAGAATGAGAAGCAGAGTTCTCTTCTGTTTGCTGGCTCACTTTTTGTTGGATAAACGTACTTCCTCCTTAGCCTGTTCTGTATCCAAAAATGTATTTGATCCTACAGAAAAAAATATTCTGAAGAAAGCTGGACACAGCAGCTTGAATCTCTCACCTGCATCTTGACATTCCTTGATTGCTGGGATAAATTTGCTTCTGCCTAGAATGCACAGAATAATCGTTTTCCAAAAACACTCTGCTGCCCCCAGTTTTTAAAATGTTTCCATTCAGCCACAGTTGTATCAGGATCAACTCTTTCTGATGGTATTATTGCATCTTTACAAATACAGGTCTTGGTTGCTTTCTCATGGCCATGTTTGTAGCATAGTACAGTGTGTCCTTTCAATTAACAAATCCTGCTGTGGAATACCAGTCCAGTTGTTTATTTGTGCTTTCATAAAATTAATATTCTTTGTTCCTTCTGGTTTCTCCTAGTCCAGCAGAAAAAAGAAGTTATGTCTTACCATAATGTTCCATCTGTGTTGTCGATCTTCACTAATCCTTGACTGTGGGCTCACTTCCTAGCCTTAGAACTGACTCGGCTGTTTACTTCAGCTTGTGTCTTCCAAACTCTCGAGGCAGGCTCTACACATAATGCTCCTCTCAAAATTACTGCAGATTGAGTTTGCTCAACATAGTTGCAGACAGACAAGCAGAAATTATAGTAACGATAATAACAACAACAATAATAATAATAATAATAATAATAATAATAATAATAATAATAATAATAATAATAATAGTGAGAGACCAGATATGAGTCCGTAATATGAAGCCAGCCGTGGAAGATCCGGTCCACTAAGAGTCTCAGGATGGGGGAAGGAAGGGGGCGAATGTCAAGGATTAGTGATGACTGACAACACAGATGGAATGTTATGGTAAGAGATAACTTATTATTTGCTAATTTAGTCTTGGGAGGCCTCACAGAAGAATATCGCTAAGTACCATCGAACCAAATGATGTCTGTCGCCTCGAGACCTGATCGAGTTTGCAATGAGTGATAAAAGTATGTGGAGAAGACCAAGTGGCTGCTGCACAAATGTCACCCAAGGACGCTCTGGCATGAAAGACTGCAAAAGTTGCCACTGCTATGGTTGAATGGGCTTTAACTGGGCATGGTAGTTGGAGCCCTTTTAACTGACAAATAAAAGTAATACAGTCTCAAAGCCATTTTGCCAAGGTAACCTTAGAAACTGGATTACCTAGAGATAGGGAAAAAATGCAAGAAATAATTGATCAGATTTTCTGAATTCCTTTGTTCTGTGAAGGTAAAAATGTAGTTGTCTGTGTATATCTAGCAAATGAAGGGGATACTCCCCTTTACTGGTAAAATTAGGGGAGAATACTGGCAATTGAAGTGTCTGATTTATATTAGCTTCTGAAACCCTTTGGTAAAAAGGATGGATTGGTTCCAAGTGCGACCCTATCCTTGTGGAATATTAAGTATGGAGGTTTACAGAATAAGGCCTGAAGTTCAGGTACTCTTCTAGCAGACATAATAGCCACTAAAAACAAAGTTTTTCAAGATAAAAACTTTAAGTCACAAGTCGCTGATGGTTCAAAGGGGGACGAAGTAAGGGACCTTAGGACTAATATTAGATCCCCAGGAGGATTTGTTTCTTTAAATGTGGGTCTTAACATTAGGAGTCCCTCTAAGAATGCTTTGCAAAGTTTGAGAGACATTAAAGATGAGCCATCGAATCCCATATGAAAGTTCAAGATTACCATTAGATGAACTTTAACTGTTGATGCAGAGGAACCAGACTGAAAGAGGTTTGTCTAAGAAGTCCAAATACCTTATGATTCGGGCTCGAATAAGGATCAAGTTTGTAGTTAAGGGCCCAGTTCACAAATTTTTCCCATTTACTTTGGTAAAGTTTCCTAGATGAAGGTTTGTGATGAGCCACAATTACTTGCTGGACAGAAGAGGTCAGGGAAAGATGCCTGGCAATCATGGGAATTGGAGAAGCCATGCAGTGAGCTTGAGATGTTTGGGATTCTGATGAACCATGACTTCCAGATGAGACAGCAGATCTAGAGCTGGGTACAGAATCCAAGATTTCTGAAGAAGGTGAGGCCAAAGGAAGGGAAACCAAACATGCCGACGCCTGAAAGAAGCAATGAGGATCATTGAGTTTTCCACCCTTTTGGCTTTCTTTAGAAATTGTGATATCAAGGGAGTTGGAGGAAAGGCACAGAGAAGACTGGTGGGGGGGGGGCGATCATGAAGGAGAGCGTCTCTGGGTGATCCCCTGACAGGGGAATTAGGGCAAAGTAAATTCTGCACTTGTTGTTCAAGGGTGAGGCAAAGAGATCGGAGCAAGATTGGCCCCAGTGATGAAACATCTTGCTTGCCACTACAGGATTGAGAGACCACTCATGAGGCATGAGAATAACTCTGCTCAGCTTGTCTGTTATCACGTTGGAGCTCCCTAGAATGTGCATTGCTATGAGAAAGCAGTTGGAAGAAATCGCTCCTTGCCAAACTCTGAGGGCTTCTCGACACAATGGGTAAGATTTGGTTCCCCCTTGCTTCTTGATATACCAAACTACTGTTTTGTACTGAATTGCTACTGTTCCTAGAAGAAGGACATCCTGGAATGCTAACAGCATTGCTCTCATCTCCAAGAACATTGATGTGCAAGTTGGCCTTTAGTTGGGACCATGTGCCTTGGACTGTTCTTCCCAGATAATGCTCCCTCCCCATTTGGGAAGCATCCATGGTCACTATGGCTTGGGGTTGCGGGAGAATGAAAGGTCACCCCAAGAGAATCTGACTGGAATGGAGTCACCTTGAAAGATCCTATTTGCAGCGGTTGCTAATTAGAATCAGGTAAGACACTGGTGAATTAGAGACCACTGAGGGCAAGTAACCTCTACAGGATTTGCTTGTGATATCTTGCTAAGGACACAAGAGTTATTGCTGCTGACATGGAACCTAGAATTTCTAGGACTAATTTTGTTGGCACTCTGTTGTTTCTTAGAATTTGAGAGACTTGGAATCTGATGCGCTGTTGTCTTTCTGGATGAAGAGAAGCAATTCCTATGACAGTATCTAAGTGGGCTCCGATGAAGTCTAAATGATGAGAAGGTTATAAGCCTGAATTTTTTAAATTTATTGTTATCCCTAGAGATGTACAGAGCTGTACAGTGTAATCTCTTGCTCATTCTAGCGGACACCTGGTGGTAGCGGTAAGGAGCCAGTCGTCGAGGTATGGAAAAACCTGAAAGCCCTGCAGTCTGAGATGAGCTGCAACCACTGCCATGCATTTGATGAACACCCTGAGGGCTGGGGTGAGTCCAAAGGGCAGTGCTCTGTATTGGAAATGACTGGCTCCCAGCCAGAAGTGCAGAAACCTCCTGGAGTATTTGTCCATTTTTTATATAGTAATAAGCATCCTGGAGGTCTACCAGGCACATCCAATCACCTTTTCCCAAGAATGGAAGTATCGACTCTGCCGAGACCATCTGGAATATGGTTTTCTGAACTGTCTTGTTGAACTGGCTGAGATCCAAGATGGGTCTCCAGTCCCCTGTTTTTTTGGACAATAAAAAGAACCTTGAGTAAAACCTGGATTGTGTTTGGTGTGGTGGGACTTTTTGGATTACTCTTTTGTCTAGCAGTTTCTGAATTTCTTTGACTGCTGCATCCCTTTGACTAAGTGGAACTTCCAGGAGTTTTTTCGGGGTTATTGGGGGTAGCGATAGTGGAAGTTTGTAACCTCTGGATATTATTCCTTATACTCATTTGACAGTAGTTAACATTTGCCAGGCAGATTGGTACAGAGAAAGTTATCCCGTGACTGCCTCCAGAGGAGGGCAATCGGACCTCCACTCAGGGGTGCTGAAAGGAAGTACCAGAGAAAGATTAGCTGGACCCCTGGTTTTGCTGTCCATTTCTGCCTCTGGGGCAGCATCTTCCATTACTTCCCCCTCTGCCCCTGAAAAATCTTTGCCCCGTGAATCCTGGAAAGGCACTTTGGATTTTTTAAACCATAGTCTCCCACTTCTCTGGTTCCTACAGTAAAGGACAGTGAGGAATGGAGAAACATATGCCAATGGCAGAAAGGGTCTTGCCATCTTTCTCACATCTGGCTAAAGTGTCTTTTACTTTGGAAGCAAAAACAGTAGATCTGTCAAATGGAGTGTTGATGAATGACGCTTTAAATGGCTCTGCAAAGTCATACAAGTGCATCCAGGAGTGCCTTCTAATGGCTATACCTGAACCTGCTGCTCTAGTTGTCCCTTCAGCTGCATAAGCAGTCAACCTCATGGACAAGTTAGAAATCGCATCAAGGGTTGCTAGCTGATAGATAACTCTGTTCCATACTCCTTCAGCTACTGCTCCTGAGTGGGTATCCAAGAACCCCTTGATCAGATCCCTCAATAGTCTTGTAAAGTGTGCCATATAATTCAAGGACCTAAGAGCGAAGGTTGTTGAAGCATAAACGTGCTTCAAAAACCTATCCAAAGTCCTAGACTCCTTGTTAGGAAGATGGATAGATGGAATTTCCTCAGCAAGTTCTTTCTTCATGGCTGCTGCTATCTCCATGGTGTCAATGGGTATGCCTTTTGACCAGTGTGGTTCATCCTTGAAGGCTGACAGGATATCATCAGACCTCTTGGGGATCAGCTCGATGGATTTGGGCATCTTCCACGCCCACTGAGCGATCAACTTAATGATATCGTCAGCGGGTGGAGAGATCCAAGATGTAGAGGGTTGGGCATGAAAAGCCTCCAGGTATACTGACTCTTCCGAGAAAGGCTGGATGGAGAACCAGCCACCCCTCTGTTTCAGGATTTCTACAATGTCCCCGAAGGAATCATTATCAGTGGGCGACCTTGGGGAACCTTCCCCTTCATCAAAATTGGTATCTTTAGTGAAAGACTCCTCCAGGGAGTCTAAGTGCTTCCTCTTGCACTTCTTCTTCTCTGGTACTTCCTTTGATGGGATGATCTGGGGAAGTGTCTGAAGAGGAAGCCACCAAAGTGGGTCTATCCTGGGACTTATGTGCCCTTTGTTCTGGGGATGAGATGGGTGGCAGCTCAGGTCGAAGGGATGTAGAAACTTGTCTCGACAGGGATGGCAAAGACGGAGAGTCCCCAGTGGACAAAGCCTTCTCCATGATCTGGAAGGTCAGTCAGCCCCCCCCCCCCGGTAGAGGGATAGGAGCCCAGAACCAAAATAGACTTCTTCTGAACCAGGGTCACACCCTGCACTGAGGAGGTGACCCCCGAAACAGAAGCCTGGGTTGATGCTACAAAGGCCGAGACACCAAGGGACATGGACATCTCCGAAGTTAAGGAAATCAACCCCTGAAACTCGGACCCGACCACAGAATCTCGACCATAGGAGGCCTCCGGTGCCACAAACCCAGAGGAGCTCAAGGCAGTTCTTGGCACCAGAGAAAAGGATGCTACCGGAACCTAGACAGTCAATGCTGGGAGTGTCGGAACAGAGGGCTCCAATGACTCATGTTGAAAGATCTGTCAAAAAGCAAACTGAAGGTCAAGCTGCTCAATGCTAGGAACCTTAATCTGAAAATGCACTCACTGAGGCTCTCCTCACACTGGAAGATGCAAATGTCTGTGCGGTCACAGAAACTTGGTTCAGGGATGCGGACAGTACCCCTGCCTTACCAGGCTATACCTCATTTCACACTTTCTGACCTCAAAATGAGGACGGAAAGATTAAGGGTGGTGGAGTCTCCATGTTCATACTTGTTGCGGGCAGGCACACCTCCAGACTGGTTCACCATCATGATGCATTGGAATTACTCCAGGTACAACTGACAGTTGCCAAGACACCCATCCAAGTTACAGCCAGCTATAGACCCCCCTCCATGTCTCATGACACCCACTCCTCCTACATGGACCTACTTGACTCCTTCAAGGTACCCCCCTAACACCCTGATCCTTGGTAACTTCAACTACCCCACCATAGACTGGGTGAACTATTCCTGCACTAATGCACTCACCCAATGATTCCTTGACTTCATCAACTCTAGCTCACTAGACCAGCTGGCCTCATCCCCTACAAGCGGAGATAACATACTGAACTTGGATATCACCAACATGGGTAACCGCTGCACCACTCCCATGATATGTTCTTCCCTGGTGGGATCAGATCATCAGTGTGTCTCACTCGAAGTTTCTATCCCACCCAACCCCTCCTCAGCTGTAACCAGGCTAAAAAACTTCTCAAAAGCTGACTACACCCTCCTAAGGGAGGGTATCAGCAGCTTCACATCACCGCCGCCCTCAGAGGATGCAGACAATTATGCTGAACAGTACACCAGTGCAGTATACTACGCCTGTGCAACTGCATGGACTCAGCCATACCCAACTGAACTAAAATCTGCTCCTCAAGGAAACACAAACCTGTCTGGTGGACATCCCCTATCAACAGGCTTTACAACAAAAGGAAGACACTGTTGTCCAAGGGTAAAAAGGAACAAATTCCAATTCGGAAAATCTCCCTCCTCTGCCTCAACAAGCAATTTAGATCATTAGTGAAAAACTCCAAAGCCAATTATGAGTTGAAACTAGCCTCCAAAACAAAGGGAGACCACAAGTCCTTCAGTTGCATTATGAACCTCCATGGCAAAGTCCAAGTTTGTTCCGAAATAATACTTAATGGTACCACTTACATTGATCCTGCCAACTTAGCCAACCTACAAGTTGATAGGTTCAGTGCAAACTTCACCCCTTATCATCCCCCAAAGGTCCAGTCGACATCCCCAGTACTTGTCCCACACCTCAAATCTCTGTAGATCAAGTGTTAAAGGCTATATCCAAGGTAAAGAACACAGCTTCCATGGGACTTGATAGTATTCCAGGCTGTATTCTGCACCATCTCCAGGAAGAACTGGCATCACCATTGAGCATCCTATTCAACCACAGCCTAATTACAGGCTTTATTCCAGCAGAGTGGAGAACCACCACTGTCATCCCCTTGCACAAAGGTGGTGCCACTACTGACCCGGGAAACTATCACCCCATTAGCTTGACAAGTCTGATCTGTAAAGCCATGGAGCGTATTATTATGGATGTCATAAACAAGAGCATAGGCAATCTCCAAACACTTGATCCCACCCAATTCAGATTTGCCAGGGGCAGATCTTGCCTACTGAACCTGGTTGACTTCTTTGACACCAAGGCCCTGTATGAGGGAAAGTCAGTACATATAGCTTACCTTGACCTGGCCAGGGCCTTTGACACAATCCCTCACTCTGGCATCATCGAAGGTCAAAATAGGTGCCACCACCTCTGACAGCAGATCTGTCACTAGTGGTGTTCCCCTGGGATCTGTCCTGGGACTCCTATTGTTTGGCATCTACTTCTCAGAGGTCTAGGCAAAGACAATGAGCCCGTGGCTGACCAGTTTTGCGGATAACTGCAAGTTGGGTGCTGTCACTGACTCCTCAAATGATGTTAACATACTGCAAAAGGGTCTCACAGCTACAAATAACTGGTGTCAAAGTCATGGCCTTAAGTTAAACACAAAAAAAATTATTATCATACCATTCGGCAAAAACATGGACCCTACTGATTACCACATCAATGGCAACCCCCTAAGCACACAACCTGTGGTGAGAGACCTGGGTACTCAGGTTGACAACAATCTCACATTCGACCATCATGTGGCAGCAGTGGTCAGAAAAGTCTTTTACTTGGCTCATCTCATAAGTAAAGGGATTGCATCCAGAAAAAAAGGAGGTTATTACCTCTCTGTACTACTCCCTCATTAGACCCATAATTGAATATAACGCCCCATTCAGTATGTATCTCTCCAAACACCTGCACCAACTGGAAAGGCCACAGAAATACCTCACAAAGAGAATCCATGGCCTCCAACACCCGTCCTATGTGGACAGGCTCAAATCGCTATCACTTTACTCGGTATAATACAGATTGCTCAGAGGTAATCTGTATCTTGTCTACAAGGCAATGTTGGACCCTGCCATACTAGAGATGCTCCATATCCGTAAGTCTAACTCCTCGAGCATTACTCACTCGATATGCCTAAATCTAATATGTGGCATCAACAAAACCTGCTGGAAAAACAGGCTGGTCTCCCAGAGGTAGCCCAGTCTCTGGAATAGACTTCCCATACATGTCAAACAGAGTACCTTGCTGACCCTCTTCAAGCACAACCTTGATGAATGGATGGGAAACCACAAATTTGTCTCAGGGGTTCCACCTTTGTCCCTCTCTGACAGGGGCAACAGGTGCTTACTGAGGTTTCTTTTTTTGGGGATAAACTCTTGGCTAGGCTTGTAAGGGCCCCAGGGCCATTAGCCTAGTAACCTCCTATGATCTTATGATATCCTACACTGGATATCTATAACAATTCCACAAGAAAAACTGCTACTAGGTGATGTCAATATCAGTTGGTTGGTTTTGCACAACTAATTTATAGCCTCACACATTACATCAAGACATAAAATTCCTTATTAGACTGGATCCTAATATCAGATCCTAGCAAATTTACCACCACAGGTACAATGTCAGATACTCTCAGTGTCCATCTTCCAGTCTATACAACCAGACATTTTTTTATTTATCCTTTTTTGACCAGGTTAGTCCTAGGAGCCTCTTTTCAGGGAAGACCCCAGGTAATATTTATACTGTTAGAGGAAATTTGGCAAGGGCATTAGGGAACTTCCCCCGCTATTTTTGTTGGTGAGTGGAACTGTTGTTGGTTGATGCTTCCTGCTTCCATTGCAGGCACAGAGGCAGCTAAGAAAGCAGGGGGGTTACTGTCATGGCAACTGAAACTATTTACCATCTTCATGGATAATTCTGCATTGCTGGAGGAAAATAAGAGTGACCATTTCTCCTCAGATGTTCAGAACACTCCTGGTGCGGAGCGGAAGAGGAACAATGGGGAAGTGAGGTCAATCTAGACTTCACTCCAGATTGTAAAAGAGGAGTCTGAGAAAGCTATGCAGAATGCAGTCAAGCGTACTTATGGTGAGAAAATTCTGAATTCCAGGCAGTTAAAGAGGGGAGCAGAAAAAAAAGTGAAGACAATTGGTTCTTCACAGGATTCAGAGTTCAGTTCCAGCAGGAACTGTTTGAGAGGGATCCTATATAGTTGGAAATGAAGTGGTTGTTACAACCCTCCACTCGGGAAGATTGCAGGATAATATTTTGCAGGACTTATTGGTGATCAGTGAGTCTGAAAGTGGCAAGGTAATTTCTTAGGGGGATATAATGGATAAAATACAAAAAGAAGATTCAGAACTGTTAAATAAAAATGATGTACAAAAAAATCATATGCGGAAAGAAGTAAAGAAGTCTGAAGTGAAACAGAGGAGGAATTATACTGTAAGGCTTTTTAGTAAAGAAGACAAAGGATGAGAAAGATATGAGGTATGGGAGAATACAACTTCTCTATTAGGAACCAAACCTACTGATGTAACAGCCTTTATTTATAGAAGTAAAGAGACTTTTTGTGACATTATTTTTGAAAATGGACACTCAATGGAAACATTTGGGGGGGGGGGGGATATGAAAAAAAGAAAGACTGCTCTCCTTGGAATTTATATGTATTTAAAACTTTTCATAGAAAAACAAATTAAAAAACAAATATACAAGTTAGGACTGAAGTTGAAAAACAGAATTTAGAGAGGCATTTGAGTAATGTATGTAAAGAAATAATGGACAATTCTAAGGTTTAAGAAAACAGAGATTTATGGACTGGGGTACTGTATTGCAATGTTACACTGGAAATAGAAAATGATAAAATTGTGCATATTCCTAGTATTATAAATGGTGAAGGGCAAAAAGGAGTTGTGAAATATTGGGGTAAACTGAAAACTTTTTTTTTTCTGTGGAAAGACAGATAATTTAATTGTGAGTTGTGTTAAGAGAAATTGTTGAAGTGAAATAGGACATGATGCAAATAATGTGATTTGAAATGCTATAAATCTAACAACAGTGAGCATATGTGGATGGACTGTAAAGAGGTGAAGGATAAGTTAGAAAAAGTAAGTATGTCAGAGCAAGAGAAACAGGAACATGCATGAGAAGAAACTGAAATAATAAAGCTGGGACAGAAGCAAGGAGAAGCAAAGGTTATGAATAAAGGTAGGAATGAGAGAACGGATATAAGTGAAATACAAAAATAAGAGGAGTTAAACATAAACAAAAGGTCTGAAATTAGGAATGAAGATGTTAGCTGGAAAACTGTTAAAGGAAAAAAATTCTATTGGCAAAAGGCTATGAAAGAGAAAAAGAAAACGTATAAGTCTAAATATGAAAGAAAAAAGAAAGGCAAAGTGTGAAGGATTAATTACATTTATCCTAGAGTATACTTTAGAAAAGGAAAATACAGAATTGTAGAACATTAGCTATAAATGTAAATAGCTATTACAGAATAGTGTAAAAAGGTAGCTATAGATATAATATTAGAAGACATATTATTATTAACAAAAGAAGATGGGCTGCAAAGAGAAATTGTATGGGGAAATGATACTTGACATTTAGGTCAAGATACTTGTTCAGGAGTACGGATAAATCGTTGAGGTGGTTTGCACTGGCCATGTTACTTACTGCCTGTATTTTTTTAGTGAGGAACCTTTGTAGACATTCCAACTGTTGGACGTGCCCCTGGTTAGGAACATACCAAAGGAGGCACTATACTCAATGATATGTTTAATACATACAAGTAAAATGATTCAAACATGGGTTTACCAACCAGAAAAAAAAAGGTCTGTAGTGAATGAAGAGACCTTTTGCTGGTACCTAGTGACACAGAACCAGTTTATACCCTGCTTGAAACTTTCTAAAACAAATTGTCCAAAAAATAAGTCCTGTGGTTTGGAAACAGAATCCACTTAGTTCATAGGTTCATAGGTAGGTAACTAGGCTATCGGCCCAAGGGCCTAAATAAGCCTAACCAACAAGGTTCCCTGGCTTACGCTATCCAAGAAAGTTAATTTCATGTGCCCCTGTCAAGCAGAGCCATAGAAGTGATCCCTGGGGTGTATTTCCTATTTCCCATCCACTCATCAATATTTTTCTTGAAGAGTGCTAATGAGGAACTTTGCTTGACATAGATGGGTAGCTTGTTCCAGAGTACAGGAAGTCTCTGGGACAGCAATCTATCCCTCGAGCATATCCTATTTATTGTGGTGACAAGGTTTAGGTCCCTAGAGCATGTAGCTTGGAGGGATTGGGATTTCTTTAGGTGTAGCATGTCCAACAGCTCTGGGTTTAACATAGCTTTATATGTTAGGCAGAGATCTCCTCGGAGTAGGCGATATGCTACAGAATAAAGCTGGAGTTTTTTTAGATGCTCAGTGTAGGGCATCTGTTTGAGGCCAGTAATCCTCTTTGTGAGGTATTTCTGTGGCCTTTCCAGCTGCTGCAGATGTCTTGTGAGGTACATTCCAAAAGGGGCGTTGTACTGTATAATGGGTCTAATGAGTGCCAAGTAGAGGGGAACAATTACCTCTTTTTTTCCTGGAAGAGAACCCTTTTGTGATGAGGTGTCCCACAGAGAAGGATTTCCTGACTACTGTGGCAATGTGATTATCAAAGGAGAGACTACTGTCCAGCTGGGTCCCAAGGTCTCTTATCACACATTTGGCGTTATGTAGACTGCTGTTTATGTGGTAGTTCATGGGCACAGAGTTTTTACCAAAGGGGATGACAATGCACTTTTTGGCATTGAGCTTGAGGCCATGCCTCTGACACCAGGCATTTGTCTCAGTGAGGCCCTTCTGTAGGATGTCCACATCATTTGGGGACTCAACTATGGCTCCTAGTTTGCAGTCATCTGTGAACTTCGTTAGCCAGAGACCTTCTGTGTTAGCCTGTACTTCAAAGAAGTAGATACCAAACAGGAGAGGTCCCAGGACTGAACCCTGTGGTACTTCACTTGCCACTGGTTT
The DNA here is from genome assembly GCF_019279795.1 of Protopterus annectens. Taxonomy (NCBI): domain Eukaryota; kingdom Metazoa; phylum Chordata; order Ceratodontiformes; family Protopteridae; genus Protopterus; species Protopterus annectens. Next base: position 1,270,416,540 of record NC_056732.1, on the reverse strand, counting down.
GAAGTAAGATTTGGAGTCTGCAACTTTCACAGTGTGGGTTCTGTCAGTGAGCCAGTTGGCAACCCATCTTGTGATGTGGGGATTTATACCTAGTTTAGTGAGTTTAGCTATAATTCCAGAATGGGGAATGGTGTTGAAAGCCTTGGCGAGGTCAAGATAGGCTGTGTGAACCACCTTACCCTCGTCTATGGCTTTGGTGACTTCCTCAAAGAAGTTGATCAGGTTCAGAAGGCATGATCTGTCTTTCACAAACCCGAACTGGGTGGGGTCCAGAATTTGGAGGTTACCAATGTCTTTATTTTTGAGTTCCATGATGACACATTCCATGGCCTTGCAGACCAGGCTCGTCAGGCTAATAGGGCGATAGTACCTAGGATCAGTGGTGGCTCCCCCTTTGTGAAGTGGGATAACTGTTACTGTGTGCCACTCAGCGGGCACAAAACCTGACGTGAGACTGTGATTGAACATGGTGCTAAGGTGGGGAGCCAGTTAGTGTAAAACGCAGCCTGGGATGTTGTCCGGTCCTATGGATGCTGTATTTTTGGTTTTACAGAGTGCAGCTTTTACCTGCATAGATGTGATTACAGGGACTCTGCATTCCTCCTGTATAGACATGGGGCCTTTAGGGAGTGAGAGGGGGGTAAAGTTAGCACAGAACCTATCTGCCAGGATGTTGGCAATATCAGTTGGTTCTGTAATTTTCATGCTGTTGTGCTGTAACTCAGAGCAGATCTAGGTGTTGCCATCGAGATTCTTGACATAGCTATAGAATGCTTTGTGGTTGCCCTTAGAATCAGTGGCAATTTTGTTTTCCTAGCTAGCTTTGGAGGATCTTATAAGGGATCTCAGCTTCTTACTGATGCTGACCAGGGAGCTCCTCCACTCATGGGATTTTACTCTCTTTTGCAACAGTTTCATCCTTCTGTTGTAGAGTTTGTTTATGGCAGGGGACCCACCAGATTGGCTTCCTTTTTTTGGAGGATAGAGTCTTGGTTCTGTTTGGGATAGCACGATCCATGCACTCATGTTAAGTGCTTATAGAGTGCATTTGTGTAGGATTCAGCAGTCATAACTGTATTGTCCATTCTGTCTTAAGAAACATGAAGTTGGCTTTGGAGAAATATTTTACCGTGGTTTCCTTAACGGTGGGTGGGGGTGGGATGTTTATATCTAGGGTGATTAGCTTATGATCGGATATGACCACCGAGGAGATGACTTCAGGTGTGGAACACCAGTCACTCATGTTGGTAATGACTAGGTCTAGGATATTGTTGCCCCTGGTGGGGATGTGGATAAGGTGATGTAGGGCATTGGAATTTATGAATTCCAGAAAGGGTTGAGCAAAGGAGTTGGTGCATGAGTAGTTTTCCCAGTTAATGGTGGGTAGTTGAAATCATCCATTATTAGGGTGTTTGGTTGAAACCTAATATTTTCCAGTATATCAAGAAGAGAGGAGTGGGAATCCTGAGGCATGGTGGGGGATCTGTAGCAAGCTACAATTTGGATTGCACTTTTGCCCAGAGATAGTTGCGCTTGGATAACCTCGGATGCATTATGCTGAGCAACTAGCCTGGAGGTGTGGATATCCGTAATGAATATGGACACACCTCCACTTTTGGTGTTCTGGTCCAGGTTAGCTGGCTGAAAAGTGTGGTATGAGTTATAGCCTGGTAATGCAGGGGTGCTCTCTAGAGCCTTGAAACAGGTCTCAGTCACTGCACAGATATCGATGTTCTTCATTGTAAGGAGTGCCTTGAGTGAGTGCATTTTGAGATTTTAGACTTCTAGCATTGAGTAGCATTACCCTCAGTTTTTGCTTGCCTGTTCCTGTTATAGTGGTGAATTTGTCATTTGAACCTTGCCTAAAAAAGGCACTATACGGGCACCAAGACCCTTAGCCAGTATCTGGAATCCCAGGGGCGACAGGTGCAGGCCATCTCTGGCAAAGCATCGTGGTCTGTCGACAATGTCGTCCCAGGCAGACAGATACTGGATCCACTTAGAATGACACCAGAAGCTTAGCCAATTGTTGAAGTCAATCATTTTCTCCTTGTGCTGCGGTATCATTCTGGGCGATGGCAGGATGCTACTCAGGGCTAGAGTTATACCTGCCTAGGCTACAAGATTGGAGAGCTCTTCCATGTCTCTTTTCATGTAGTCCAGGGAGGTACGTCTTAGGTCATTCACATCTATATGGACAATGACAGAGTCATATTTGTACTTGTGGAGTGAGCTGAGTACATGGGTTATGCGTCGGATCCTGGCACCCAACAGGCAGCTGACAGTAACCTTCTCCTTGTTTAGCCTGGTGAGTGGGACATCAGTGTGCCAGACTATAGAGTCACCTATGACTAGTGTATTGGGTACGTTGTTTTGCCTTATGGGCTGTGGTTTATTGGCACACACAGTCTGTGGGCTATATGTGATTTGGGTTGTGTTGGGGGGTGGAGGTTGCTTGCATTTCTGCTTTGAAGGTCTCTGTTGCTTGAGCATATTATTATTGAGAGCCTCTGCAAATGTTGTGTTTCTATGTGTGGATTTTGGTGGTGTAGGTTTAGTGGGACTATGTGATGAGTGTGGTGTGGTGAAAGTGTTTACCTTCTCCTCTTGACTGTCAATTTCAGTCTTGGTTGGAGAGTGCTTTACCTCCAGTTTGGCTAGATAAGTGCATCTCTCACAGGTTGTGGTGTTGGGTGGTGGGAGGAGAGGGTTGTCTGTGTACGTGAGGCAATTGCTACATTGCCCTAGGATGCCCAAATTAATCAGATAGGAGAGAACACTGGGAGCTGACCATTGGACATGCCTGAATAAAAAACTACTTTCCTCTAGACAAGTGAGGAAAGTGAGTATAAGAGCTGTTTTTCTCTAAGCAAGTGAGGAAAGTAAGTACAAAAACTGTTTTCCTCTAGGTAAAGAGGAAGGATGAGTGCTGTAGTAATTTGTAGCTTATTTAGTGCTAACAAGTTCTGAACAAGTGCTGAGCACAAATAAGCAAAATCAAGTGCTAAAACTAAGAATGTGTACCTGGATCTTGTGGTAGATAGGCTACCTAGTGCTTACCACTTCCACTGATAAGCTAGAAGGCTTCCCTCCAACACAGAAAGGCTTGGGGGGTCAGAAGCTTACAAACAGTCCTGGATACAGCAAATCTGTATCTGGACTAGACTAGTTATGGGAAAGATGGAAAACAAGTGCAAATGCAGGCTTTTAAAACAGTAAGTTGAAAGATATGGAAAAACTTCCAAATGGCTGCTAAACTACAATTTCTGGGCCAGAAACCACTCTTGTGGTAGATAGGCTACCTAGTGCTTACCACTCCCACTAATAAGCTAGAAGGCTTCCCTCCAACACAGAAAGGTATAGGGGGCTCTGAGGCTTACAAACAGTCCTGGATACAGCAAATCTGTATTTGGACTAGACAAGTTTCAGGAAAGGTGGGAAACAAATGCAAATGTAAGCTTTTAAATCAGAAAGTTGAAAGAGATGGAAAACCTGCCAAACGGCCTGTAAACTACAATTTTTGGGCCAGAAACCACTCTTACGGTAGATAGGCTATCTAGTGCTTACCACTCCCACTGATATGCTAGAAGGCTTCCCTCCAACACAGAAAGGCTTGGGGGGCTCAGAAGCTTACAAACAGTCCTGGATACAGCAAATGTGTATCTGGACTAGACTAGTTACAGGAAAGGTGGGAAATGAGCGCAAACACTGGCTTTTAAACCAGAAAGTTGAAATAGATGGAAAAACTGCCCAAACAGCCAATAAACTACAATTTCTGGGCCAGAAACCACTCTTGTGGTAGATATGCTACCTAGTGCTTACCACTCCCACTGATAAGCTAGAAGGCTTCCCTCCAACACAGAAAGGCTTTGGGGGCTCAGAAGCTTACAAACAGTCATGGTTACATCAAATCTGTATCTGGACTAGACTAGTTACAGGAAAGGCAGGAAACAAGCTTAAAATGTTTTTTTTTTTTTTTTTTTTGTAAAGTGGAAAGGGAGAAAAGAGAAACACAAGATAATTCAAAATTAAGGACCTAAGTGGATTGCCCTTCATAAATGTTCTCTCTGTATTAGGCAGAATGAGCTAGTGACACTAGACTGGAATTGAGCTGGGATAAAGCTGAACAGATGGGACTGGTAGGAGTGGCCGAAGTCAAAAATAGGATCTTGCTTTACTCGGTTGAGTGAGCAAAAGAGATAGACCCAGGAGGAGTGTTGAAACACAAATTTACAGAAGGGGCAGGCAATTCCAAAGTCACCAAGATTAATTCCACAACAGGAACAGGGAGGGCAGGCAGGAAACTAACTGCAGAGACAGAGAGAAACCACAGTATTCTATGAAACAATTGAATAGAAAAATAAATAACTAGAGAGAGACACAGACCACAATATTCAATGAAACAAATAGAAAAATAAAATGCAGTACAATCTTTAACACTGCAAGTTTGTATTTAACTCAGCTATTAATGCAGTTGATTGTAGGCATGTAGCAGAAGCCAAACAACTCAGATATTGAGCAGTAATAAATTCAAAGATATGTGACTAACACTTATAAATACAAAGAAACCCTCTAGGCCAAGAGTTTTACACTGAATATCAATGAAGTGAAACACAATAGCCCCCACTTACTGCAGAGAGAGGGGGGGACTACAGTATTCTATGAAACAATTAAATGGAAAAATAAATAACTAGAGAGAGAGAGACAACCCATAATATTCAATGAAACAATTAAATAGAAAAATAAAATGCAGTACAATCTTTAACACTGCAAGTTTGTACTTAACTCCGCTACTAATGCAGTTGATTGTAGGTATGTAGCAGAAGCCAAACAGCTCAGATATTGAGCAGTAATAAATTCAAAGATATGTGACTAACACTTATAAATACAAAGAAATCCTCTAGGCTAAGAGTTTAACACTGAATATCAATGAAATAGAACACAATAATTCAGATACAAAGATGAGCATGACTATTTTCATGTAGTGTGGTAGCTGTGCATAAGTCTAAATTTGAGAGGGGCTGGTGGGTTGCAAGCATAAAGTCATTGACAGAAATTTTCCTAATTTAAGAGGAACACCCGATTCACATGACTGTTGTAATTTCAGCTAAAAAACATGTTGCATCCTTTACCATGAAAAGAAGTCACTTCCACCCCTAATGGAAGCTAAGCATAATGCAACATGCAAGATTCTCAATACAAATGCTTGTAAAATACTGTATTTAGTACCTATACATGAAAAGAGATGCATATTGGTTCTCTTATGACAGTTCCAGAGAATTATATTTGGACAGTTGGGTATAAAATGAACCATAAACTGCTATTCTACTCCTAAGGGTTTAAATGTAGGTCACTGCTAAATCTGGTCCCATCACACTGTTCTCCTCAGTAAAGAGTTCTGGTCATGGAACATCTCTACTAGGGCAAAAACAGTTCACTTAGCACCGGCACATTCTACATTCTTCATGTTGAAAAGATATCTTGGGAGAACTGCCTACATATGAGATGACCTCACTACATGAACTGTAGGTAGCACACATGGAAAGATTTTCCTTGCAGGCCTGCACTGGTTCAAGCACTTGCAAGCAGGGACTTTATGAATGTAGCATGGTATGATAACTTTCACTTTTTAATAATTCTATAAGGGAACATGGAAAAGTTTTAAGTTGCCAACAATACTTATGAGTTGATGAAAGGACATGAAGTCTATGTAGCAGACACACACTGATCCATCCATTTATCTTCCACATCCCCTTTTCCTCCATTTTGGCACATGTGGCCCGGGGTGTTACATCAATAGTGACAGTCATCTACAGCCACTGTTCACACTACTGGATATATACTAATATCATAGTTTATTACTTAGTTTATCCAAATTATTTAATTTTCATTTTTTTGTTGGGATAGCTCTGTCAAAGAACATTGCAAAGATGATGAGTAATGTCTAATTTAGAGGATGCAATGAATACCTACAATGTGATGAGAGGACATGAACAGTCGGTAGCATGGATACACATCACTTTTTGTTAGGTTATGAAAATTATGCTTTTTCATATTTTTTTAAATAATACTGCAAGGGAACTTGGCAAGATGATGAAAAAATTATCCTTCTGAGATACTTATGAATTCATGATATACAGAAACTGTATGATGCATATACAGACAGATATCACTGTTTATTTTTCAAGTCATGAAAATAATGATTTTTTTCATACATGTGTGAAATGAGATCCAAGTTTGAAGCTGGCATTAATACTTACAACTTCATGACATGACAGGAACTGAATGTAGTGCACACACAGATATCATTGCTTTTTTTCACTTGGGTAATGACATTATGCTGTTTATCATATTTTTTGTGGATAACTCTGTCAGGGCACATGACAAGATGATGAGTACAGTCTAATTTTGAAGTTACCATCAATATGTATGACTTCATGACAAGACAGAAATTGTCTGTTAAATACCTCGACAAATACAATGTTCATCTATTACTTAGGTTATGAAAATTATGATGTGTTCAATATTTTTGCAAATGACTCTGTAAAGGAGCATGACAAAATGATGAGTCAAGTCAAGTAAAATGTACAGTTTCATGACATGAATGGTAGGTAGCACACTCAGACAGATATCACAGTTTGTCAGATTATGAAAATTAATATTTTTGTGGACGTCTCTCTAAAGAAAAGGCAAACTGATGAGCAAAGTATAGGGTTGAAGCTGTGATTATTAGGAACCTATTTCCACCATACCTAATGTTTTATCTATTACACTTGTTAAAATATAATCTTTTGGTCATTATGGAAATATTTCTTACTATTATGTCCAAATCTCTAGAATTGGAACACAGGGACAACATATATGATGACTCATTTTGAAGCTCACATCACTCTGCAAAAATTCCCTACTTCTGTTACAGAAGCTGAGATTTTACAGCTTTAGTATTGGATTATGAGAACTATGACATCATATTTCTGTGAATGTCTCACTAAACGAGCATGGCACAATACTGTCTTGAAGGTGACATCTAAACAAATCATTTGCAGACAGTACATGTCAACAAGGTATGGTCATAGAGATGCTGTAACTTGTTTTTCTAAATATGCAAAAATATGCATAATATCTGCACTGATCAGCAAGTATTAAATAATACTTTTGAATTGTAATGTCTGTATTTACATCACTGTGAAGATGTGTGCCTGTTGAAAAATTTTCAAATTGGTAAAGCTGCTATGGTCAAAGAGTTTTGAACATTTGTTTACAGTATGGTGGTAGAAACATTCTCTGAAAATGACCTCTATATGCACTACTGCTCTTATGGGAGAAGTTAGCAGCCAGTATTTTAGAGCTACTTTGGAATGAATTCGTGAACGAGAGATCTGATCTGACTGAAGAGTTTTTTTAGGTTAGGCAGATGTTAAAGACTGCAGCTTGACCAAACAGTTGTGGTATATCAAGTTTATTAACTTCAAACAAAACTTTACATATGAGAAAGAATAAAGAACTCACCAAACCAACAACTATAACCTTCGCAATAAAAATAGAAACCCAATGAAAGTCAAATTTGCAAAGGTATGGCTCCAGAATAAACAGTTGTAAAAAATCCAAGGCAGCAGTAAAATAAATCCAGTGTCTCAGAGGAACTTGATGTTAGCTCAGCTTTGCTTTATTCACACTTTACATATAATTTTTCATCATATCAGTAATGGTAATAACATTTAGCTCATAACAAAGAAAAACTGGCAAACAAAATAGGTCCATTTGGATCAGTGTTCTACACTGGTCAACAAATATGTAAATAAAATCACAGATTACATATCAAAACAAGACTAGAAAGAATAAGTACAAATCAAATAAATAGTGCAAAAATGGCAATAAGTACAATATCAACAATAAATGAAAAGGAAAATAAATACATTAGTAAATAAATAAATTACAAACAAACCTGTATATCTAAAAAACAACTGTTACTGCCTTTAGACCAGTGCTAAAAATATTTAATCCTTCTAGTTATACCAGCCCTTCCTTCATATCTAATACTTAATCTTCTTTATGGCTTCATCAATACCCCCCTTCTACACACTTTTTATATACACAACAGATATATATTCAATTCATTCTTTTCATCCTTAACATAAAACCCATACTCAATCTATAAATTATAGTTCTTATATGCTGACAACTTACCTACATTTTACATCTTCCCTAAAAATTTCTCATCTCACATATTTAAAAAACACTCTCTTTACTCCTCCTTACTACAAACTACTCTTACTACACATTCCTTCTTGCATCTGTTAAAATGCCATTTTTGCCTTAAACTGCAGATTACCTTAAGAATATCTCCATATTCTACCATTCACCTTCTTTCTTAGACCTTATCTGTTCTCTTGCTACTGCCTGTATTACCTTTTGACGCACATTTTTATAGAGAACCATAAGATAGCATCACCAGCTATTTTCATTATACCTTTTTCCTGTCAAATCCCACATCATTTATATCTAAATCCCATACCGTTATACTTCTCCAGTAGTAGTACATAAGAATATGATTTTCATATCTATTTAATTTCCTATACTTAAATTCCCACTGCTTAGAATACTTCAACCATAACATTTTCAATAACAAACATTTTATATGAACCCAAGTTCAATAAAAATGCATACAAAGAAGCTAAAAGCATCACCAGGGTCACGAAACGTAATTCCCTTTCTATTCTAGTTTTAACTTTGACCCCCCCCCCCCAAAAAAAAAATAATAATAATAATTTTGACTCCTGCATTTTCTGGGAATGAAAAACACCTCCTAAATAATTTCATCATAAAAACTGAATACCATAGTGCCCATACAATTAAACCATGCAGAAATGTGTCTGCATATACTACTACCAGGTCCTTGTAACTTACCACCAGCAGTCTGTCACTTGAAATAGCTTGTATACATTCACATATGTACACACATGCTTATACAGTCACTCTGCAACAACTATCCACCACATGGATCACAGTTATATCAAGTACTTCAATACAGTAATGCGTCATGCCTTGTCCAATGTAAACACTGTGTGACAAATGTGAATAGTTTTACTCTTCTCTATATGTATGTATTGTAACATGTGCTACTAGCTGCAGCAGTTATTGCAACTTGTACTGTGAATTACTTGTACCTGAAAGTTACTAGTTACTGTGCATTGAAAGACCAGTCCTCCAACCAGGTTAACAAATATAAACAAACTTTATTTTTAAAACTCATTCTACAAGCTTTCCAAGTCCTGCTGTTGATTCACTCCCCATCTGAGGCCAAAGGTAAGCCCGGAATACTAATCTTTTTTGTTTGTTGTCATGTCCAAATCACTCTTAGACGGTATGAATATAGCCTTGAATCTCATCTAGAAATATACCAATGCCTAGTGGGACTACCCTGGTTAACAAGAAAGTGCTAATGCCACAGTTGATATCAGAAGATCACTGCTTGCCCTTGGGGTCATGAGGCCTGATGCTTTAGGTGGAGAACCTTATCAACCTTGGAAGGATGTTATTACCCCGATAACGTCCACCCTGGAAGAAATTATTACACTTACAGAATGGACTATTAAATTGTTTTGTATTTCATTTATTACTGTATGCTTTTTTTACTATTTTAATGTAAAATAGTTCCTCTGCCTAATGTTTCAAACTTGCTGTAGCATATGCAACTGTTATTGGAGGAAGGATTTTACATTCAGAACAAAAGTGATACAAGTATTTAATGTCCACACCCACACATTCAGAAATGCAGACAAAGTCACACATATATACATAAAAGATCACAAACGCACACATTTGTTTAGCAATTACAGCCAGTTAGTTGGCTGAATACACTTCAGACATCTCTTTGTGATCACATGAATGAAAACAAAATCATGCAACACAAGGTACTGCAACCCCACCATGCCCCTTAGCAGTCCTTAATTTTTCAAAATGTCCCTGATTTTGCCAGATAGTTTTGCTCTGTTCCTCACAGAATGCTTGACTATAGTCTTCAGTGATCTACCAGTAAAGTGATGAATAATGTCAGATGTTACGGTTTCATACTTATTTTTTAGACAATGCATGCTGGTGGACTGCCTGTTGCACTTGAAAGAAGACATGCTATGCTTCTCACTCACTCACTGAGTCACTCAAGCACTCACTCACACACAGAACTTTTCTTCTTTAATTTTACATCTGGTAAACAACAAAGCCATGCTTAGTAAACATTAAAAATGTCATCCGTTTGCTTTTTTCTGTTCAAGCTTCATGGCAGCTTAAGCAGACTTTTTTTTTACCTGGCCTTATCTATACATTAACAACCTGTTGGAGAGAATGATCATCCTCCAATTGGGGATGACATGTTTCATCCATACTCTACGGGAAAATAAATACACCACTAGTGGTGACAAATGAGCATCTCTGCCTTACACTAGACACGCCTTACCTTGGGTAAATCACAGTTTCTGAAAGAAACCTTCTACTGTTAAGAACAAAACATTTACCTGAGATGGCATACAGAAAATGTCACAAATCAAATAAAGGTATACAGCAGCACATGCTTGCATATTCTGTTTGTAATTTGTGATTCCAGTAAATCTTTGCAGTATTTCGAGTGCAATGGTCTGTAGGATATCACCATATAAATAATGACAGTAATATACTTTATGCATATAGCGTACCTAGCACAACAAGTTAAAATGGTAATACTTCAAAATATTTAACTTACTGGAGCTTAAGAAGTGGTTCAATTCCTAATATGTAATGCATTATGAGATTCAAAAATTCTTCAGGATCTGAAAAAACAAATACAGCATTCATTTATTTTTACACATAAATGTATATTCTTAAGTAAATAAACAATAAGGAAAAAATGAAAAAGATAACCACTTGAACAGCCTTCCAGGGAAATCATATTTTACTGAGTGTTAAGTCACAATGCTGCATGTCAAATAATTCATAATAAAATGTTCATAACACACGTCAAAACAACATCAGAATATCCCTATGGACAACATACAGTGGAAGATTAATGTCCCATATGCCTCTCAACTGCCCTGATTTTCATCGTTGAGTCTGGCTCAAAATGTTGCTTTGTCCTCCTTAAAAAATTTTACATTACTTTTTTATTTTTGAGAAAAGGTAGTGGATTGTATTTCAAACAGATGATTAGTTACAATTTAATTTTGCTTCACAAAATGCATGTTAATTCATGCATTCATATTCTGTTAATACTCCAAGTAGTTATCACCAATATTTAAAAATGTCCCTGATTATTTTTCAATTAGTCCCAGATTCTGTAAATAAATTGAGCGACGTGCCCCAACCATTTAAATTTACCACAGAAATAGCAAACATTGGATTATAGACTACAGACAGAAATGGCTAACAACTTAAAGATAAGGAAAGAAGAATAAACATCTGCTATTCTACTGGGGGGCACAATGGCCTGCAGAAATGTAGAATTAACATCTGAAATATGGTGGGGAATTCTGAAAAGTGTTTCGGAAAGACAAGTGCTTCTAACATTAACAGCTGAGATGTAGCACCAATAAGTATGCAGCCATGCATACGAGTTACAGAAATAAAAAAAGCTGGATACAGGACAAGAGGAAAGTTAATGCAAGGAACTTCAATGGAAATGGACTGAAGTGTAATCTGAAAGTTGTGCATCCCATATTTTGGAGCTTTGTGTAGAACAAACAGAATTATAATCATGAAGGAGAAATGTTACATTACTGGTGTTCAAGACAATAACTTTTTCTAACTTTGAAATCTGTGGTCAAATTTGAAAATTCATCTTAGAAAGGATATATTGTAGGCCTTTCTGTCAGTGTACCATCATACTTGTGTCTGACAGTGTTGCAGCCAGGTGCTGAGTCAGGTACTGTATGCCATTCAGGGTACCTTAGAAGAAATGAGAAAAGATGAATCAAACACATATTTAGCTGACCTGCTGTCACTGAAAAGTGTTCATCTGTATCACTCTGGAGCCAGCGTCCTAGGAACTAAAGCAGTCAGCCATGGGACTGGTTTAAGTAGTTGGAGGCCAGTTCACTTGCTTCGGGAAAGGTATAGGGATCTGTTACTACTAAACTGGCTCCTACTGGAGACCAGAAAAAAGCTGATCAAGAGTGAAACATAACTGGGATACAAGCAGAAACTGATGCTAATTGAGGGCATTTGGACCTGAGCATGGTATGTTCATATCTGTCAAAATGTTACACCAGCAAAGTAATCTGATACCATTGCATACTTTTTTATAACATTGGGAGATTGGAGGAGAGTGACTAACTGACAGCAATCTGTGTGCACTGGATTTGTCAGCAGCCATGGCACCTGTTACCAGGTTCTGTTTTTAAAGTGAATTCTGTTTGGGTGGGTTTAGTGTCCCCATCCCTGACTTTCAATCTTTAAAAAAAGTAGGGACAGGAGCTAAAGGGTTGCATAAACCTTTCAAACAAAATTATCTATCTATCTATCTATCTATCTATCTATCTATCTATCTATCTATCTATCTATCTATCTATCTATCTAATCTACAAGTTTGCAAAATAACACCAGACTGTGTAGGTGAAAAAATATCAGTGTGATTACCCCTGAACAGACAAATCTGTGTGCTCACATAACCACATCTCTTGTTATTCTGGACCCGCACTTATGGAAGTCCAATGTTCTTCATATGAGAAGTCCTGTCCATACCGGTCAACTGTCCAGATTTTTACCTCTCATTTTTGATCTGTCCTTCAAAAAAATTGGTGTTTTTCTGGCAAATCTTTGAGGATTAATATCACTAAATAATAATGGAAATCTGAGTTTCAGAATTCATACCCTTCAGAAAATGCTTTCTATTGCAAAACCTGCTAGTATATCAACTGTCTTGAATTCATAAGAAAAACAAAAGCTGTCCCTATTTTTGGGCCTTTGTACCCCCATTATTTTTCCCTTTGTCTAGATTTCTTGCGCTTTCAGGCTGAGATTCAAGATTTAAAGATTCAAAGAAAACTTTATTCTCATTTAGGAAACACAAGTGCAACCTAAACGAAATTACAGGTATCAACTCGTCATCAGAGTACAGAGAAAATTTATTTAAAAAAAAAAAAAAAGTTATCTCTTACCATAATGTTCCATCTGTGTTGTTAATCTTCACTTATCCTTGACTGTGGGTTCGGTTCTGAGCTTTGGAACAGACTCTGCCATTATTCCAGCTCGCGCCCTCCAAAAACTCTGGAGCTAAGATCTACCCATAATTCTCCTCACAAGATTACCTCAGATTGAGTTAGTGACAGATATGAAATAACAGATCAGAGACCACATCTGTATTTCTAGAATGAAATCCAATCTTTGGAAAGATCCGATCCACCAAGAAGCCGAAGGGCAGGTGGGAGTAGGAATGTCAAGGATAAGTGAAGACCGACAACACAGATTGAACATTATGGTAAGACATAACTTCTTTACCTGATGTTGTCAATCTTCACTTAGTCTTGGCTGTGGGACACAGTCCCCAGCTACCTAAATCTTGGGACAACTCACAGAAGAATATTCCTGAGCACCATCGAGCCAAATGATGCTCGTCCCCTGGAGACCAGATCCAGTTTGTAATGAGTAATAAATGGATGAGGAGATGCCCATGTTGCCACTGCACAAATGTCATCTATGGAAGCTCTAGCATGTAAAATTGCAGAAGCGGCTATTCCTCTTGTTGAATGTGCTTTAACAGGTCCTGGTAGTTGCATTTTCCAATTGTTCTAAACTAAAACTCTAAGCTGTTTAGCCAGAGTAACTTTAGAAACTGGTTTCCCCATAGCATCTGAAGAAAAGGAAACAAATAGGTGATCAGATTTTCTAACTTCCTTTGTTCTGTGAATGTAGAAACATAATTGTCTATGAACATCTAGTAAGTGTAGACAATATTCACCTTTATTTGAGAAGTTGGGGAAGACTGCTAGGAGTTGTATAGCCTGATTAATATTTGTTTCAGAAACTACCTTTGGTAAAAAAGAAAAAGGATTTGCTTGCAAGGAGACCCTGTCTTTATGAACAATTAGATAGGAAGTTTTGTAAGAGAAGGCCTGCATCTCAGATATCCTCCTAGCAGAAGTAATAGCTATTAAGAATAAAGTTTTCCAGGACAAAAGCTTCAGATTGCAATTTGTGGAAGGTTCAAAAACCAGACTCAAGTCTCAAGGTGCAGAAGATTCTTTATATGGAGGTCTGAGCATTGAAGTTTGTGGGACATTAAGGAAGTACAGTTTAAGCTAGTTAGAAAGTTTGAGATTGCAGCAAGATGCACTTTAGTGAAGGCAGATGCTCCTGCTTCAAAAAGTAATGTAAAAAATTCCAGGACTTTATCAATTGGTGCTGAATATGAGTCAAGGTTAGTCTCTGATGTCCATTTAGAACATTTATGCCACTTGTTAAGGTATCATTTTCTAGTTGAAGGTTTGTAGTAGGCCAGAACGATGCATTGGACCAGGGAAGGGAGAGAAGAATGCCTGTCAATCATCAGAACTGGAGAAGCCACTCAGTGAACTTGATATCCTGAAGATTCAGATGAAGTAGTCTGTCCAGATGGGACAATAGTCCAGTGTCCAAGGTTTCCGAATTAGATGAGGCCAAAGGTAGGGAAAACTAGACCTGTCGATGCCAGAATGGGGCGAGGAGAATTATTCTATTCTTCGACCTGTTGGCTTTCTTTAGAAACTGGGATATGAGAGGAAGTGGGAAAAGGCATACAATAGATTGGGGGGAGCAATCGTGAAGGAGAGCACCTCTCGGTGACTCTGCCAGAGGGGGGATTATGGCAAAGTAACTGCTGCACTTGTTCAGGGGGCACAAACAGATCACAGCAGGGTTGGCCCCAGTAGAGGAAAATATTTTCTGCCACCAATGGATTGAGAAGACCACTGATGAGGCATGAGGATGGTCCTGCTCAATTTGTCTGAAATCATGCTGGAGCTTCCCAGAATGTGTGCTGCTATTAGAAAGCAGCTGGAAGAAATTGCTCATTGCCATACTCCGAGTGCTTCTCAACAAAGAGGGTAAGATCTGGTTCCTCTTTGATTGTTGATTTACCAGACTACTGACATATTGTCTGTTTGAATCACAATTGTTCCCAAGGGGAGGGTTTTTTGAAATGCCTGCAGTGCTAAGAGCACTGCCTGCATCTCTAGAACACTGATATACAAATTGGCCTCCAGCTGGAACCAAGTGCCTTGGACTGTTTTTCCTAGATAATGCCTCCCACCCCATCTAGGAAGTGTCTGTGGTCACTATGGCTTGGGGTTGAGGATGGACAAAGGGTCTGACAAAATTTCATTGGAATGAAGCCACCAACTCGGATCTTCCTTGCACCGATTGGTGATCATACCCAAATGGGACACTGACTGATTCAGTAAAGACCATTGGAAAACCAGCAGCCATTGAAGAATTTTCATGAGATATCTCGTAAGGGGAACTAGAGTGATAGAGGCCAACATTGATACTAGAGTGTGCAGAAGGATTCCTGCTGTCACCTTCTTGGTGTGAATATTCTGGCTCACTTGCAATCTTATCCTTTAAGTCTTTTCTGTGGGAAGAGATGCAATGCCGATGTTTGTGTCAAACACTGCTCCTATGAATTCCAAATGTTGTGTTGGCTCCAGATGGGATTTTTCATAATTTATACTGATACCCAAGATGGAACATAGTAGAAGAACATATTCTCTTGCCTCTAAGAGTATATGCCTGGTGGGAGCAGTGAAAAGCCAGCCGTCTAGACATGGAAACACCCAGAATCCTAGCAGTCTGAGGTGAACTGACATGCATTTGGTGAATACCCTGGGGGCTGTGGTAAGGCCAAAGCACAGTGCCCTGAACAGATAATGACTGGCTCCTGGCTGGAAGCACAAAAATCTTCTGGATTGCTTCTCCATTTTTATATGGTAGCACATATCCTGATCCTGAAGATCTATTGAGCACATCCAATTGACTCTTTCCAAGAATGGAAGTATAGACTGAACTGTGACCATCTGGAATTTGGTTTGTTGAACTAATTTTTTCAACTGACTGAGATCCAAAATTGGTCTCCAGTCCCCTGTTTTCTTTGGCACTAAAAAGAATCTTGAGTAAATTCTGGATCCTGTCTGGTCTGGTGGGACTGCTTGGATGACTCTTTTGTTGAGAAGTTTTTGAATTTCTAAGACTGCTGCATCCCTGTGACTGGGTGGAATGTTTGGGATTCTTTTCAATCTCCTTGGTTCTTCTGAGAAAGGGATATTGTAACCTCTGGTTATAATCCTCTGCACCCAATTGTCCAATGTTATTCTTAGCCAGGTAGGTTAGTGCAGGGATAATTGCCCACCAACTGCCTCCAGAGGATGGCAATTGAGCCTCCTTTCAGGAGCGCTGATAGGAGTTACCACAGAAAGAATACCTAGAACCCGGATTCTGTGGGTCACCTCTGCCTCATGCATGGTGTCTTCCATTGTTACTCCCCCCCACTGCCCCAGGGAAAGTCATTGCCAAGTGAGTTTAGGAAAGGCCCCTGGGACTTCTTGATCCATAGCCTTCAACTTATCTGGTTCCTGGAATAAGACTGTTAAGGAGTGGAAAAGCATAAGCCCATGTCAGAAAGAGTCTTCCCATCTTTCTAACATCTGGCCAGAGTGTCTCTAACTTTGGAACCAAAAAGGGATATTCCATCAAATGGAGCATTGATGAAAGAAGACTTAAATGGCTTTGCAAAATCACATAAATGCATCCAGGTGCGTCTTCTAATGGCCATGCCTGAACCTGTTGCCCTCATCGTCCCTTTGGCAGCATGCGGAATTAGCCTCATGGACAAGTTAGAAATAGATTCTAGGGTTGTGAGCTGAAAAGCTATTGTCTGGCATGCCTTCAGCTACTGCCCCTGTCAGAGTATCTGATAGTTCTTTAATCAGATCTTGTTGAAGTCTCAAATTGTGCAATGTAATTCAAGGACCTTAGTGTGAAGGTCAAAGTGTATACACACTTCCCAAACCTATCCATCACCCTAGACTCTTTATTAGGAGGATGGATAGTAGGACTTTTGTTAGCAAGTTCCTTCTTGCTGGCTGCTGCTACCACCATGGTATCTACTGGTATTCCCTTGGCCCAGTGCTGCTGATCCTGAGGAGCTGATAAAATATGGCCTGGTCTGTTAGGGATTGGCTCGATAGCATCAGGTAATTTCCAAGCTCGCTGACCAATCAATTTAATGAGATCATCCGCCTCTAGGTATACTGAGTCCTCTGAGGAAGACTGGAGGGAAGTCCAGCCACTACTCTGTTTTAGGATCTGTAGAATGTCCCTGAAGGAGACATCTTCAGGGCTGACTTTGGGGAAACTTCCTCTTCATTGAAATTAGTATATTCATTGCAAAACTCTTCAGAGGAGTCCAACTGCTTCCTCTTGCACTTTCTCTTCAGGGGTAGCTCTTCGGTGGGATGGGTCAGAGAGGTATCCAAGGAGGACATAAACACCATGGTTAGATCTAGAGTCTTTTGTGCCTGCTGTCCCAAGGTAGAGACTGGGGAAACTCTGGTTGAGGGGAAGGACAAGATGTTTGGTCCGACAAGGGAGGTATAGACTGTTTGCAAACAATGGACAAGGGCCTCTCCATGGCCTGGAAGGCAGGCCCACCCATAGGGGGACTAAAGCCCAGAACCAAAACAGACTCCTTCAGAACCATGGTCCCACCCCGCACCATGGAAGCTGCCTTCGAAGCAAAAGCCAAAGTTGAGCTTACATGTGCCTATGCACCAAGAAGCATGGACAGCTTTGAAAACACTGGAGTGGAACCATGCCCCCCCAGAACTGGCAATGAAGCTCTGACCCTGGGAGGTCTCCAGCTCAGACAACCCTGAAGAATTCAAGGCAGTTATTGGTGCTGGAGAAGAAGCTCTGACTGGCACCAAGACAGTCGAAGCTGGAAACGTCAGCACCGGGGACTCCGAAGGCTCAGCTGGAGTCGGAGGAGGAACAAAGAACGGTGTGGAAATTGGCAAGGTTCTAGCCCTACAAATGCTAAGAACTGAAGAGGAAGGGAATCCCCCCACCACCAGGAGTTGGTCCACCAATCTCATGATATCAGATTCTGTTAGGCTTTTGGTGAATCAGAACAAAGAAATCGATGGAGATCTGAGAGAAGGTCTTTCCAAAAAAGAACTTGGAGGATGGTCATGAAAGGGGTCCACATATGGTGAATACCTCATTCAGGGCCTGTCCTTGAAAGAAATTTCCTTCAGTTCTGAGGCAGATGGAATTGAGGGTTTGGAAGGCACTGAAGTGAAGGAATTGAAAGAAATTGTCGGCACTGATGTAGACGGTGCAGAGACCGGCACCAATGGCACTGAAAATTCAATTACTTGTCCCATCAGTTCTGAAGAAGCTATGGGAACTGTGTAAGTATTAGAAATTTTAGCAGGTGTTTCTGATTAATTTGTCTGAACTGAATGGCTCCTCTTCTTTGATTTTTTTCTTGTCCGCTGGAAGAGGAAAAAGAGGAAGGGGGAGCTGACATTGGTCTTAGATTTGGATACAGATAAAGTCTCGTCAAAGTCATACTTTAAAAGTCCTTTCAAAATTAACTTATTTTTATGGTCTATTAGAGCCTGATGACTAAAACCAGACAGCAGACACAGAGAGAGTGTCCGTCTGAGTTTGGTAAATTTATGTTGCACTTCTAGCATCTTTTGACGCCAGACGTTCATTTAAGTTTTTCCACCAGAACAATGGGCTCACACACACAGAAAGCTGAGAGGACCAGAAAAGTTTTTTTTTTTTTGAAATGCAGGTTGAAAACAAAGGAAAAGAAATGTATGAACAATGGTACTTGTGAAACACCAGTTAAGGTAAAGTGGAAGAATTACCAGCAATGGTATATTAAGTTTATCGGTACAGTAGAAGAAAGAGAAAAAGGTAAAGATGACCAAAGATAGGCAGTAAAGAGGAGCTGGGTAGTGGAAGAATATGAAAGATTCAACAGGAAATTATAAGAAAATTATAAGAAAACTTAGTTTTTTTTTTTTTTATATACAAGTTGTCGCTCGAGAGCTCTGAGGACAAAACGCGTCTGGCACTAAGCGGCAGCAAATGAGATCTGAGGTAATCTTGTGAGGAGCATTATGGGTAGAACTTAGC
Organism: Protopterus annectens; assembly: GCF_019279795.1. Classification (NCBI taxonomy): domain Eukaryota; kingdom Metazoa; phylum Chordata; order Ceratodontiformes; family Protopteridae; genus Protopterus; species Protopterus annectens. Next base: position 1,270,397,388 of record NC_056732.1, on the reverse strand, counting down.
GCAAGAGTTTTTGGAGGGCGTGAGCTGGAATAATGGCCGAGTTGGTTCCGAGGCTCAGAACTGAACCCACAGTCAAGGACTAACTGAAGATTGACATCATCACATGAATAAAACATTACATATACACAACTATTCTAATAACTAATACACATAAAAAATACTCCTTATAACCTATTTCTAGTCGGATAAAACTACCCATACATATAAACCTAAACATATGAACAAATAATACTGTACACAGAAAAAGGGAAAGGCAGTTTGTTAATATTGCACATGAAGAATTATTGCAATTGCACTTTTAAGAGAAAGATATTGCACTTCTGTAAGAATACATTAACTATATTGAATTACATAATGTAATTAAAATATTACTAGTGAAACTTGTTTGGATGTAGGAGACATCCAAGTTGATGTCAGAGTTTATGAGCCTTATTACTGTTGGACAGAGGCTGTTCAAGAGCCTGGAGATCTTACAGTGTATGCTGTGGTACCGCTTGCCAGATGAAAGTCTAACAAACCAGACAAATGCTGGATGTGATAAGTATTTTGCATGCCCACCTAATGTTTCTTGTTGTAAAATGTTCTTGCATGGCTGGAAGATTTGCACCCATTATCTTCTCCACAATCCTCACCACTCTTTGAAGCTTCTTCCTCTCCGCTGTAGTACTGTTTCCATACCACACAGTAAAGTTGCAGGTGAGAATACTTTCAAAAGCTCCCTTACAGAAAGTGGATAGAGCATTTAGTGGAAGCTTTGCACTTCTGAACTTTCTCAGGAAGTGTGGACGTTGGTGAGCTTTATTAATTATCTGGCCTGTGTTCATGGACCGAGAGAGGTCTTCTGAGATAAGTACCCCAGGAACTTTGCAGACTGAACTCTCTCTACCATCTCACAGTTGATCTCAAGCGGTGAGTGAATGGCAGACCTTTTTCTGAAGTCAATGATAATTTCTTTAGTTTTGTTGACATTCATATCCAAGTTATTTTCCCACCATTTGATCAAAGAACTGACTTTGTTCCTGTACTTCCTTTCGTCATCATCCCTTATGAGACTCATTACAGTGGTATCATCTGCGAATTTGATGATATGATTAGTAGGAAATTTCACAGAGCAGTCATGGGTAAGGATAGTGAATAGTAGAGGACTAAGTACACACTTGAAGCACATCAGTGTTGAGTGTAATGATACCTGATGGGTTGTTACCAGCACACATCTTCTGCGGTCTTCCAATCAAGAAGTCAAGGATCTAGTTGCAGAAGCTGTTGTTGATGCCGAGATTAATTAATTTGCCTATAAGTTGCAAGGGAACCACTGTGCTGAATGCTGAGCTAAATTCAATAAACAGCCTGACATAGTTGTTTATCTCTTCTGGATGTTCCACAGGGAGGTGCAGGGCCACCAAAATGGCATCCGCAGTGGATCTGTTTGGCCGATAGGCAAACTGTAGAGCATCGAAGGTCTGTGGCAGAGCTTCTGACAGATGCTTTTTTACACCTTTTAGAAGCATTTCATTACATTTCAGGTTAGTGCCACTGGTCTGTAGTCATTTAAGCTAGTTGGATTGGCTTTTTTGGGCAGTAGGATTATATTAGTTATCTTAAAGCATGCTGGCACTCTTCAACAGCCAGGGAGGTATTGAAAATATCTGTAAGGATTAGGTACAGTTGGTCTGCGGATTCTCTTAATACTTTGCCCAGAATGTTATCAGAGCCTGCAGCCTTCCTAGGCTTCACTTTCTTAAGATGGCTTCTCACTTCTCCAGGGTTAAGTTTGAGCACTGCCTCATACTGACGACTGGGTAGCTTGGTAGCCTCCAGGTTGTTGTTCTCAAATTTTCCAGAATGAGTTCAGCCTGTCCAGAAATTTCCTGCTGCCATCACATCAAACTGACTTGGTTTGTAGTCAGGTAGCTGTTGAATGTCTGTCAGAGGCTCCTGGCATCCCTCATGTCCTCGAAGAAACCCATACTCTCTCTTGGCTTCTTTGATGCCCCTTTTAGGTTAGCCTTTGCTTCACTTAGACCCACCTTGCCCTTGGCCCCTGAATGCCTCATTCAATGCCTCAGAAGTTCATATTCTGCTGGTTAGCCAAGGTTGATTGGCTCTGATTGTAATCTTCTTGGTTGTAGATACGTCCTCCATGCACTTTCAAATATACGCCATTGTAGTGTCTGTGTATTCATCTACGTTCACATGCTGATTGAAAATGGCTGCTTCACTGAAGACATCCCAGCAGATATTATCAACACAGTAAAAAACAAAAAAATATGTATTGAGCAAAGAGGCAGCAGGAAAGGCAGAGAAAAATCTTTAATACAGCTCACATACACCACTGGTACCTCGGCATTTCGCCTTCAGTGGATAAATGTGCAATATGACAGCCATACTTTTATACACATAAAACCCCAATTAATCAATTATACCCTTAAAGTGTTGTTGTTGAAGATGATCCATTGTTAAATGTTTCTGTTTATGAGGAATGTTTTTCTGAATTTGATATTGATGTGTATGCAGCTGATGAAGAACAGTTTGAAACTGGATATGGATAAATGAGTGTCCCTAGCTTACCTACCCAGAGTAAATTTATGCCAACCAAATTATCCTCGGCTGTGATTTTGTTTGAACAAATACTACTGAAACAAGTTGAGCATGAATATTTTGAATTGTTAAACATTATAATATTTTTAAAGAAGAATGGAACATGCTGAATGCATTGAGAAGTAAGTTGGCAGATTATGTTTTCATACAAGCAGATAAGGGGGATAATTGGGTGGTTATGTCTAGAATGAGATGGTGTATAAGCTGTTGCTGGTTAGGGAAGACTACATTACACTTAGTCATAACCCAGTGAACAGTTTTAATGAGCAACTTCTTGAAATTTTAGAAAGGGGAGAAAGATTAGATTTTCTCACTAGGGAAAATGTTAAAAAATTGCACATTGAAAAACCATGTGACCCCCACCTTCTATGCATTACCTAAACTGCATAAGGATTTTGTAAACCCACCAGGGAGACCAATAGTTTCGGGGGTTGGCTCCTATTTGCAGAATGTAGGCACATTTTGGATTCACTCTTGAAAAAATATTTGAGTAGAATTCCTGCACATGTGACTAATACTGAGGAATTATGCAAAGAAGTTGAAAATGTTTCATGGCATGATTATTATTGGGTAGTGGTTGACGTCAACTCATTGTATACAAATATACAGTTAAAGTGGGGTTTGGAAGCTATTTGGGACATTTTGGTGAAGGTCCTAGAACTGCGTTTGTGGTGAGGTTGCTTGAATTTTGTCTTACTCACAACTATTTTAGATTTGAGAATGAAATTTTCCTTCGATTAAAGGGGACATCAATGGGGGCATCATATCCCCCACTTATGCTATTCTATATATGGGCTATTTTGAAAGGAAATATATTTACAGTTCTGATTTCTATAAGAAAAATGTTGTGTTGTTTAAGCAATATATTGATGCCCTCATCTTTTTATGCAAGGGTGATTCTAAAGATTTTGACATTTTGTTCTCTGGTTTGAATTCTAATGAGCATAATTTGAGTTTTTCAATGTTGAAAGGAGAATCTAGTGTTGAATTCTTAGATGTTGAGTTCTATGTGGACACCAAAAATAATATCCAGTTTAAACCATTCAGGAAAGCTACTGTAGTAAATAATTTTTTACATGCAGATAGCATGTACCCTCTCCACTTGCTTAAGTCTTTGCCCCTAGGTGAATTTAAACGTTTTTCTTGTAATACTTCAGAAGAAAATTACAAAAAGAGGTTTCTTCTGGAAGTTAAAACAGGCTCTCTCTGTGAGAGGTTACAGTGAAATTGACCTACAACATACCTTGGAAGAAGTTTTGGTTGGAAAATCACCTGGCAGAAAAGGGAGACATATGAATGAGATCAGAGATGATGACTCTGATAAAAGAGAAATCTTTTTTGTTTCCAAGTTTTCAGGTTTCCTGAAATCATGAGAAGGATTATTTTAGATTTATGCATGTCGTTTATAAATGTAGGTAAGTTGTTTCCCAGGTTTGTTAGGTTTTCCTATGGATGATATGCCAATCTGAAAGAACTATTGAACATGGGTCAATTTGGTGTCTCACTAGAGTCTTTGGGAATGTATGCCTGTGGTCACTGTAAGGTATGTAGATATAATAGAGATATTTCAGATGAATTTATTAATGATAAAAGGTATGTGTGTAAAAGTTGATTTCATTGCAATTCTTGTGGGGTAAGTCTATGCAGTGGGTTGTGGGTGTGCTGAGACTAAGTGGTATATAGGACAAACTAAGAGAGGTGTAAAAGTGAGGATTATGGAACATTTAAAGGACATTCGGAATGTCAACATAAGGAGCCCAGTTGTGGAACCCTCTATTAACATACATAAATTAACTGTATCTTCTTTTTTCTTTAGTGTTCTTGCTCAGCCTGTTTTAAATAAGGGGATGATACTGACAGGAAACTGTTGGCTTTGGAAAGTAAATTCATTTTGAATTATAGAACACTATTCCCGAGGGGTCTTAATTTTGAGGTAAATTTGGTGAACTAAATAAGTCCGTTTTTTAGTGTTTAGACTTTAAAATAAAACGTGGTGACTATGTTTACAATATTTGTTGGAAAACTGTAAAATGTTAAAAAGTCTATTGTAAAACATATATAAATGGGTACTGACAATGCTTTTTCACTTTAGAATTTATAGATTCATATATTTGCAAGTTCATAAGTTGTGTATATAAAAATGTTTGAAAAAAAGTGTTTTCACTTTAAGGGTATAATTGATTAATTGGAGTTTTATGTGTACAAAATTATGGCTGTCATATTGCACATTTATCAATTGAAGGCGAAATGCCGCGGTACCAGTGGTGTATGTGAGCTGTAATAAAGATTTTTCTCAGTCTTTTCTGCTGCCTCTTTGCTCAATATATATATTTTTTTTGTTTTTTGAGTTTTGCTGGTTTTGGTGTTTATCGTGTCATTATCAAAACAGACCCTGAGACTTTCCATTGCCCCTTCATTCCAGACTCTAATCAGTTTCTCACTGGGTTTCTCTCTGATCAGCAGAGGTTTGTAAGCAGGTATTAATCTTACTGAAAAATGATCAAATATGCCCAAGTCTGGATGCTGCACTGCTTTGTACGCTCCCTTTTTGTTGGTGTAAACCTTGTCAAGGGTATTTGCTCCCCTTGGGGGAAGTCCACAAACTGATGGTAGTGGGGTAGCACCTCTTGGAGATCCACCTTATTGAAGTCCCCAGATAACAACATATGCACAGTCAGGATTTTTGCTTTGCATCTAACATATGGAATTGTGCAGTATGCCAAGTGTGTCAGAGTTACTAGCACTAGTTGGTATCTACACAGCTGTTACATACACTCCATTAAACTCTCTGGGTATGTAGAAAGGTCTGCATTTCACTGTCAAGAATGAAAGTACTAGTACGATTTCACAGTTCATGCACCATTTTTCATTTACATACACAACCCACTTCCCTTAACTTTTCCACATAGAGATTGGTTTCTATCAGTCTAAACAAAGCAAAACCGTCTAAGTTCACAGCACTGTCATTTATTTTGTTATGCAGCCAAGTTTCTCTAAATATTAGTAGACTGGCAGTTCTCACCTTGTTTTTAGTGGAGATCTCCAGTCTAAGAAAGTCCATTTTGTTGTTGATTTCGCATACGTTGGCTAACAGAATTGAAGGTAATGCAGGTCTGTGAGGGTTTGTTTTCAGCTTGGCAGCAATTCCATTCTGCAGCCTCTGTTTATGATTCTGTCAAACTCTTCATTTTAGGCCTCATGGATTGATCTAGATCCTTCTGCTGCTTGATTCAGGTACTTTACAGACTGCTTGGACAAAATGCAAAGATCTAGTAGTTCTGTGAGTGAAGCAGGCTCTAAATATTCCCCAGACAGCAGGGAATCCTGCCAGCTTGTCTGCACTGCAAAACATTTGATTTCCAGTAACTTTCTTCTGCTGTAATTACTGTATCCACTTTTAAAAGTCTGGAAAATGATTTTGTCATTTTTTGTAAGTAAAAAGAAGACAGATTGAGCACTCTTCTGTGATGAGCTGACACAGCCCCAGTCTCCTTGGGTACCATTTCTTTGCCTGTGACATATACATGGGAATCAAGTGCAGATGTGCTGATATCACTGCATTCTCACTTTCTGTGATAACAGCAGGGAGCATTGAAAGCAGCCTTAAGACACAAATATGACAGGCCTCCTCCATTTCTCTAGTACGGAGTGAACAATTCCTGATAGCTGTAAGGTTTATTTTCCTAAATGGAGAGGGCATTGATCTGGCAGTGGGTCATGCCATGCTATTGGCAAAAGAAATAAAGTAAAAATCAAACAAAATTTGATGGAAGATTAGAAAAATGAAAAGAAAACAACAGCTATGTATAGAAAAGCTTACTTGAATCTTGCCTTGCTTACTTTTTAACACATTTATTGAACAAGTTAAAGGACAATAACGGGACTCTTATTAAATGCTCAACTTCTCTGTCCTTTTGCTCCCTATTTCCTCTCCCTGCTATGAATAAACAACAATACAGCATTTAAAATATTTTAAAAAGACTGTTTCTATCCACTAGAATAGTACCTTACTGTACTGTGGTGGTTTCACTTCCCAAAAACTTTTATCCCTCCCTTTGAAAAGCTTGCTGCAGTCTCCAATTCATTGATATCATCAAGGCCAATGAATACAGGTAGTTTTCTGGCCAATTCCCTCCCCAAACTGACATCACCACAACCATCCTAAAAACCCACCCATGCTGTGATGTCACACTTCCTGGTACTTCCCAATCCCTACAGAAAGTAAAGGGTAGAAAGTACAGTTTTGTACCTACCATAAATGTAGATGTTCGAGTGCTAATACAGCTGCAGTCATAACAGATGGGGTTCTCCTGCCGTCAGGCGGGTCCTCGGTCGGCCGAATTCCAAAGTCTAGGTCCGGCGTCGGTTGTTGTCGCTTCTTCCCTGACGTCAGTGCGACAGGGGTATAAAGGAACCAGCTGACGCCATTTTCTTCAGTTTTTCTTGCCCCAGATGTCAGGTGCCCCCAGAAGGAAGGCAAAACATAATTATATGTAATAATGCAATGCAATAAAATCAAAAAACAATAGTGCAAGCAAATACACCATAAAAGAAAACCCCAATCATGTTGTATGAGGAGGTGTTAGCCATTAGGATTGTCCCAAGAGGAGAAGGAGGGAGGGAAACCTGGATTGCAGCTGTATTAGCACTCGAACATCTACATTTATGGTAGGTACAAAACTGTACTATGTTCATCGTGCATACAGCTGCAGTCATAACAGATGGGTAGAATCCAAAAGCTAAGAAAGGGGTGGTAGGCACTAGGTGGTACTCGGAGGAGCCAGGATGCCTTGCAAGACTGCAGTGGCAAAGCCTGCCCTGGTTTTGGAGTATAATGGTAGGTGGTAGTGCTTGGAGAAGGTATGTACAGAACTCCAAGTGGCTGCTTCCATAATATCTTTGGTAGGGACTCCTCTGAGAAAGGCTGCAGAGGTGGCAATGGCCCTTGTGGAGTGAGATCTGATGCCTGTAGGTACAGTCTTGCCATGAAAGGAATAGCAAAAGCATATGCAGTGGGCTATCCATTTAGAGATTGTCTGTTTCGAAATTGGCTTTCTTTGAGCTCCTACAGCACAGGACACAAAGAGCTGGTCTGATTTTCTGAAAGGCTTTGTTCTGTCCAGATAATAACGTAGCTGTCTGTGGATATCCAGGGAGTGTAGTAGTCTCTCCCCTTTGTTTTGAGGATTAGGATAGAAGGTAGGTAGATGTATGGCCTGATTCAAAGCTACCTTGGATACCACTTTAGGCATAAAGGACGGGTTGGTTCGCAAGGAAACTCTGTCCTGATGGAAGATGATGAAAGGCTGCACAGCCATGAGTGCTTGTAGTTCTGAAACTCTACGAGCTGAGGTAATTGTCAGAAGGAAAGCTGTTTTCCAGGACAAATATTGCAAATCTGATGAGGAAGCTGGTTCAAAGGGAGGCAAGGTCAGTTTTTCCAGAATGAAATTGAGATCCCAAGCAGGTATTGGCTGTTTTCTTGGTGGTCTTAGATTCTTAGCCCCTCTGAGGAACTGCCTTAAGAGAGGGTGTGAGAATAAGGGCGGGTCAATGTTGCATTCTGCAGAAATGGCTGAGGCATGAATTTTGATGGAGGAGAATGAAAGTCCACTGCTTAACAGCTCAGTTAAGTACTGTAGTATTTGAGGTAAATTCAGTTTCTCAGGATCCTGACCCCTTTTCTCATTCCAGGTGCAAAACCGCTTCCATTTTGTGGCGTAAGCTTTTCTAGTTGACGTCCTTCTGACCTCCAAAATGACATCCTGAACCTCCTTGGAGTGTAGGGTTTGTTGTGATGCTAAGGGATCTTCCATGCAGCTAGATTGAGTGTCTTTAGCTGGCTGTGAAGAGTTTTGAAGCTGTGTTGAGTCAAGAGAAGTGGCATTAGAGGCAGTGTCCATGGTGGTGAATGCGTCAGGCTCCTCAGGAGTGGGTACCAGTGTTGTCTTGGCCAGTCCGGAGCAATGAGGATCATCTTTGGTTTGTCTGCTCTGGTTTTCAGTAGAACTTTGGGCAGCAGAGGAAGAGGTGGGAAGGCATAAACTGTCATTGATGTCCAACAAAAAGAGAGAGAGTCCACTCTCCAGGCCTTTGGGTGGAAAATCCTTGAGCAAAATTTTGTCAATTGGTGATTTTTTTAGGAGGCAAATAGATCTATGTCTGGCCTTCCCCATGCTTGGATTATTTATGTAAAGACTTTTGGATGCACCTTCCATTCGTGTGGATCTGTCATATTTCTGCTTAGGTTGTCTGCCAGCGTGTTTTCCTTGCCTGGCAAGTACTGTGCTTGTAGTTCGAGTTGTAAGTCCATGGCCGTGTTCCAAAGTGACATGGTCAGTCTGCATAGGGGGTAGGAATGTGTTCCTCCCTGCTTGTTTATGTACCACATAACTGTGGTGTTGTCTGTTCTTATCAGTAGTTGTCCTGGTTGCAGAAGGTCCTTGAAAGCTATAATAGCATTTATTACTGCTAGCATTTCCTTTTGATTGATGTGAAGGTGCTTTTCTTTTTGGGACCATTTGCCCTGAATGCACCGATCTGCCATGTGCGCCCCCCAGGCGTAGTCTGAGGCGCCTGTTGTGATGACTTGATTTGCTTGAGGCTTGCTGAATGGAAGGCCTGTGTTTGTTTGGCAAGCTTGAGCCCACCACAGAAATTCCTTTTGCAGACATGGAATTAGTGGTATTATTGTTTCCAAACTGTGGCTGTGTTGAGACCATATGTTTTTTAGGTACCATTGAAGTTTCCTCATATGCAGCTTTGCACATGGGATTAGTAAGATGCAAGATGCCATGAATCCCAGAGCCTGCAGGATTTTCCTTGCAGTAAGCCTGGTGCAATTTGCTAGTGCTGTGAAATATTGAGTTAGCTGCCCCTGCTTCTCTGGCATGAGGTAGGCCATCTGGGTGTTGTGTCCAAATTGGCACCCAGGAAAATTATCTTCTGAGAGGGTATTAGTCTTGATTTCTTTTTGTTGACTGTGTATCCCAGAGAGCTCAACAACATTATTACATAAGCCAGATGTTTCAGAAGTATGTTCTTGCTGTCCGCTTGGATCAGGGAGTCGTCCAAATAAGGGTATATTTGTATCCCTTGAAGTCTGCAGAAGGCAATTACTGATGCCAGGCATTTCGTGAATACTCTGGGCGCAGTAGATAAGCCAAAGGGCAATGCAGAGAATTGATAATGAATTGAAACTGCAAGAAATCTGAGGTATCTTCTGCAATTTTGTCTGATTGGGACATGCAGGTATGCCTCCTTGAGGTCCAATGTTGCCAGCCAAGACTCCTTGCCCAGCATGGGACGAAGTTGCTGTAGAGTGAGCATCTTGAATTTTGGTGCGAGTAGAAATGTGTTTAGGATGGACAGGTCCAAAATAGGTCTCCAATCTTTTCCCTTCCTTGGTACCAGGAATAGCCTGGAATAAAAACCTTGACCTTGTTCGTGCGTAGGTACCTCTTGAATAGCTTTCATGTCTATGAGCTTTGTAATTTGCCTTTGTGCCTCTGCCCTTTGATTGTGTGGCAGGTTTGGCATGCCTCTCATTTTTGGAAGGGTGTGAAAATGAAATCTGTAGCCTCTGTTTATAATGTCCAGTATCCATTCGTCTTTTGTGACAATATGCCAATTTTTTGAAAATAATGACAGCTTTCCTCCTAAGGGGGCTGCCACTTGAGACCTGGTTGGCATGCAAAGGGGAAAGTCATTGGGTCTGCTTTCTGAAAGATTGTGAGTTGTTCTCACCACCTCTTTGTGTAGGAGCTTGCCATTGTCTGCCTCTATACGATCCTTGGGATTGCCCTCTGCCCCTCGGGCGCCTGTATCTGCCTCTTTGGGGTCTGTCTGTAGCAGGAAAGGACCAGTTTTTTGAAGGCCAATTTCTACTAAAACGTGGGGGTTAAACCTGTAGAAATTCTTTCACTGTTTTTATTGATTTAGCCTTTTCCTCCATTTTCCTTAATACCTCCTCAGAATTAGCACCAAATAGTACATCCTTTTGAAGAGGGGCGTCTAGTAATTTAGCTTTGACATGATCATGCAGGGCTTGTTCCTTGAGCCAGGCATGCCTACGTATGACTGATCCTGTAACAGCAGCTCTACATGAGGCCTCTAGAGCATCAAAACCACATTGTAAGGTATGCTTACCCACTTGTTCTGCACTATGCATCAAATCATGCAACTCCTTCAAGTCTGGTTGTTCAGGCTGTAACATTTTACTTTTCAATTCTGATAACAAAAACTGTTGACGTTTTAGCATATGAAACTGACAGTTTAAGGCCCTCGTGGATAAGGTAGCCGAGGTATATACCTTTTTTCCCCACCTTTCTAAGGATCTGGAATCTCTCTCAGAAGGCAATGGATTTTTAGCAATGGAGGCCTTAACTCCCTTGGGGCCCTGTGAGATGGTTTCTGGGTCAGCAGCATGGCTTTTGTATAGAAATTGGTGTGAGTCAGGAACCCTGTAGTACCTGTCAGGCTTAACAGGAGCTGGAGGTAGAGAGTCCGGGTTAAGGCAGGCCTCCGAGTAAACATCATCTAGTATGTCCAAGACAGGAGGTATACCCAGAGGCCTGTGCTAAAAAAGCAAGAGAAATTCCCTGAGCCTTTTCTTGGAATCAGAATAATCCTGGCCTTCCCAGTGGAAGTGTTCCCTTAACGTATGCAAAGTTTCCCCAAATGAATAATCCTCAGGGGGGGATACAGAAGGGATGGACTCCTCCGCATCAGAGTCTTCAAAAGGGGAGTAAGAATGTTCCTGATCATCAGAGTGCTCTGAAATAATGGAGCCCTGATCAGAGGAGGGGGAATCTTCCTCCACTCTAGGCCTTTTGTCTGGAGGGGGCTGAGAACCTCTGATAAGAGTAATTAAATCCTCAGCCATTTTAAGCATCTGTTTCTTAGGCATGGGGCCTGGAGATGGGCCCTGAGTAGCTGGTCTCTTAGAGTGCATGGTTGCTTTAGACTTTGTGAAAGCCTTGATGGAGAAAGAAGAGGAAGGTCTTAAGACACCTTGAGTGGAGGTGGACCTGTCCACATTCTGAGTTTCAGCGCCAAGAGTGGCTTCGGTATCTGTAGTCGGGGTGTGGGCCGAGGAGCCTGCGACCTCGGGTACAGAAGACACCGTCAAAGACAGGTCGTCGGTAGGCAGGGGCTGCGTAGGTGCCTCACTGAGAACCGGACCACATGTAGTCGGCTTTGGCATGGTGTCGGTAGAGGCCGTGGACCTCGCGTGTCAGTCCTTGTCTTTGCGTTTTTTAGACAAAACCGGAGTCGGAGTATCCGACGACATGGTACAGTTAAATGCTCTTCCAAAATAATGCTGGGTGAACTCCGCCCGACGCTTAATAGTGCGTTTGTTGAATGTAGCACAAAAGCGACAGGCCGATACCTCGTGGTCTGGGCCTAAACAAGGTATACAGAGGGAATGGAAATCCTTATGCGGTATTTGCTTCCCACAAGAAATACAATTATTAACTTTGTCTGACATCGGTCTGAGGCAAGAAAAGGTTCCCCAACGGGGTACTTAGCTTTTAAGAAGACTTCGGTTTCCAAAATTTTCGTAATCTCAGGAGCTGGCCGACCGGCACTTGCGAACTGCTTCTGCTTCGGGCACCACGCGGCAAGAAAGACTGAAGAAAATGGCGTCGGCTGGTTCCTTTATACCCCTGTCGCACTGATGTCAGGGAAGAAGCGACAACAACTGACGCCGGACCTAGACTTTGGAATTCGGCCGACCGAGGACCCGCCTGATGGCAGGAGAACCCCATCTGTTATGACTGCAGCTCTATGAACGATGAACATCAAGGAAACAGTACATGAGTCAAGTCTCCTGTGTGAGCTATCAATCACAGCATGTAACAGCTCAAATTACCCTTAGTACTTTGACAGCTAGGGAAGTTAGGTGTGAAGGGGGATGGGAGATGAGTCAAAGCAGCACAATTCAGGCTTTACAAAAGACTGAAGTTTAGCCATTCTAAAAAGAAGCAGCAGTAAAAAGCACTTTGAAAGTCTGGTCTGTGGCATTTGCACTGTTTGTGTTTTAAGTAGTCAATGAACGGCATGAAATATTACTTAAAACTGACTGAAAGCAGTGTATGCATGTAAAATCAATACAGCAACAGGATCTTTAGGAAGAAATTGGCCTGTGTGATGTAATTGTTTTACAGACAAGCACTACATTGTGGGATACCTAGAGGCTGACTAAACAACCAGAATTACTTCAAGATGCCAGACCCCATGTAGTCAGACTCATTAATTACATATAAAAATATTTAAAAACCTGTAAATAAGTTCCAAAGTGGTGTTAAAATGTAGGAAAAATTTGAGTCTGTGGGTGAGGTTCTCCTTTAGACATGGGCAAACATACATTTATATACAACTCAAACCATGTTATCAAGTTAACAGTTACAAACCTTATACATCACATACATTTATTTATGCAACTATCATCAATCCAACATTACATAAATTGCTCAGTTCTTGCCTTTCCTTAAACCTCACTCCTCATTCAAAACATTGTTCTACATGTACTGTTCCTGCAATTTCCATTGTTTCTATGTACTTTGGTCCTACTCTTTTCTAAAGATCCCAACTTTCAATTCTTTTAGATCTGTTACAACATTCACCACTTCAAATACAGTTGGTTAAGACTTTGATTTCCATTTTCTATTAAATGCCTTTTTGGCAGCCACCAGAATTAAACTTAACAAGATTGTGTATCTCAGCTCAAAACAAATCATTTTGGTAGTTATAGTCATTTACTTGACCAATATTTTTGACAGTGTACTCTGTAGGGAATTTATAAAATCTGCAAACTCATTACACTCCTAAAACATGTGTTCCCAGTTATCTGTTCATCCCCACCACACCTCCAACATTTGCTATCTACTTGAGGAAAAATTATTTGTAGTCTGCTTGGGGTATAAAAATACCTATGCAAACACTTCCAAGCAAAGGATCCTATACCTTCTGGACTTGGCTACATATTTGGAAGCCAAACATATGCCTTCCCATTGTTTGCTTGTAAACTGAAGTCTCTTTTTCCAACCTTTTTTAACCTCCTCTGATAGATTTGTGTAGTTATCATGCAATATTTTATATGCCCTGCTAATTATCCCTTTAACAGCTGCTTATGTTCTAAAATCCCCTTACCCTTTCTTTCTGCCTGTACACTGAGATCAAGCCCTGGTAGGGAATGCAGTCACTAGCCTGCAGTTCAAATGTGTTCTTGGTCTCATCCCACCCTATTACCTTTCCTGCTCGAGTTATTTGCTTCCAATATCTTGCTTCCTTTGCCAGGTTTCTACAGTAAATTCTAGAACCCCCTTGTGTATTTTCTGTACCCCCTACTTGCAGTCATCCCTACTGGCAAAATTTCCTTTCTCCATTCTCAGATTGGCTTAGTTATTATAATACTTCCTGCTATTCTATGAATATAATATTCAGTATGGTTGTTATTATTCTCCTTAAGGATCTGCATCCAAAATCTAACTCAAATTCTAATTCTTGAACATCCCCTTGCTTCGTCATCACCCCTTTCCACTTTGAAATATAGCTACATCTTGTATTATATATATCAGCCTTAACAGTGTAGCTCTAAAATATCCCTTCAAATCAAGTAAACCTAAACCACCTTGTTCTATTGGAAGGATCAATGTATCCCACTTAACTCTTGCCCCTTTTCCCACCCAGATAAATTCCTTCAATTGTTTAGTAATTATTATCCACAACTTCTCCTTGTGTTGATAAAAGTATGCCTGACCTGTACACAAGACTAAAGCGACCATAAACAGTTTCATACTGGATTGTATCTTACTATCAATATCCATAAACAGGAGTTTTCAGTTTCTCAATTTTTGTATTGTCTTTTGTTTAGTCTCTTCCCACATATCCTTAGCCGCCATAACAGAAGCCTTTTTTAATCCATTCTCCTAAATACTTCTTCTTGTCATGTTCTCATAAATATAGGTATTTAATTTATGTGTGGGACTCAAAACTGTCTCAGAATGTTCCACAATACTAAGATGCCCTTTTCTGGATTTATTGGGTACCAAACAATATTGTCCACAAATAAAGTAAACTTTTCTTGATTACCATACCAATTATATACTTAGGTCCATAGGTGTTTACTAGACTAATGACAACAAGGGTCTTTTTAAGCTCAGCCATGCATCCCAAATCTCTGACAAGTTCTGGTACCCTTGATAAGTGTAAACAGGGGCTTGGGAGGTAAAAATGTTTACAAGCAGGAGGCCTGGGCAGATGAAGCATTTGCAGGCTTCCTGTGTCCATTAGAGACATAGGTGTCAAACCAGGGATTAATTTCCTGTTCCCCATCCACTTGTCCAAGTGACACTTGAATTGGGTTGGGGAGGAAGGGGCAGTCTCTGGAATATATGCCTATCTCTCCTCCAAGTCCTATTTATATCAGAGGCAAGGTTTAAGTCTTTAGAATGGGTAATCCTGGTACTGTTTCTTTTGGGGATATACAGGAGGTCCATCAAAGTGGGATCTCAACAGCCTATAGAAGACAGAATACAGGGATAGAGCCTTGAGGTGGTCTACACAGAACATGTTACTTATGCCCTGTATTCTTTTAGTGAGGAACCTCTGTGGACGTTCCAGTTGTTGGATATGCCTGGTTAGGTACATACCAAAGGGGACACTGGACACAATATGTCTGATGAATGCCAAATATAGTGGAACAATGACATCCTTGGACCTAGATGCCATACCTTTGTTTATAAGTTGCACAACATAGAATCATTTCCTTACTACTGTTGACATGTGATGGTCAAAGGCTAGATTACTGTGTGTGTGTCTCTAAGTCCTTGACTACTGGGTCAACTTGTAGAGGTGTGTTATCAATATGATAATTACCCGGGGTGGATGACTCTCTGAAGGATACTATTATGCATTTCTTGGCATTTAGTTTTAGTTCCTGGTTCTGGCACCAGTTGTTTGTGTCATCTCTTCATGGAAACCTTTGGTGTCAGTGGGTGATTCAATGACAGCTTCTAATTTGCAATCATCTGCAAATTTAGTTAGCCAGAGGCCATTGGCATTGGCTTTGACTTTGAATCAAACCCTGTATCATGGATTACATGAGGCAACTAACCACCTGCACTAACAGGCAGACTGCATGGAAGATGTCTTTGTTTAAACTATCAGATTCTCTCCTTATCAGTGTACAACAGCAAGTCCTACACTTAATGACAAACACCAACCTCCTTTCTACCATAGCTTCTCATTGCCACCTCAGCTACTGAACTATTGAACAAGGTCCATTTAGACTTCAAAGGTTTGCACTAAGCACTGTTCTTGTGGACCATTTTAAGCCTACCCAATTACTCTTGGTAAGAATCAAACCCTGTACCTCTTGTCTGTTAGGTAAACACCTTAACTATTATGCCAATCCCAACCCCTTGTATTTCTGAGTCTCTTATTTTCTTTTGTCAGTGGCTCTAAATGTAATGCAAATAAACAAAGGGTAAAGAGGACACCCCTGCCTGGTTCCTCTATTTAAACGCAGCTTATCTGAGAAGAACCCTCCCACTTTAATTCTTGCCTCCAATCCTTCATATATTATTCTAATTAACATTATTATGGTATCAGAAAATACAAATGCTTCCAATGCCCTATTCACAAAATCACAGCTTACACTGACAATGTTTTTTTCTGTCTCAAAACCCAACAACAGAGATGCTTTCTTTCATTCTGCTTCCCACCCGGATCATCATTGTTCTATTAATGTTGCAAATGTTTCCATCCCCTCCACAAAACCACACTTATCAATATCTATCACTTTTGGCAGATTTAGTCAGCCAAACACCTTTTACCTTGGCATGACTTCAGAGAGTAAATGCCAAAAGGAGCACTCCCAGGACTGATCCCTGAGGGACTTCACTTGTGACTTGCCTCTTTTTAGAGATGGACTCCCCCAATTCTAACTTCCTGGGCCCTGTCTGTGAACCATCTTGCTAACCACTGGTGACATAAGAGTTTATACCTTCTTTACCTGTTTTAGATAGATAGCTATATCTGTTTAGGTAACACAGCCACCACAGCTTTCTTCCAAGATGCTGGTGCTTTCCCTCCTTTTAAAATACTGTTAAAATATAGCAAATCTTTTATCACTTTTTGCCTCTTAATTTCCAAACTTCCACAGGAATACCATCTGTTCCTGGAGACTTTCCTGAAGATTGATTATACCTTACTGCTTTAATCTCATCAGCTCCTCCTATCTTAACTCTTAGTTGTCGAGCCTCATCTACTTCTAAACTTGGCATAATTAAGTCTTCCATAAATATTTCCATTTGTACTCTTTCTTGATTTCCACATTTCTCCGCTTTTTACAAATTTCCATAAAATTTCCAGAATATCTCCAAAACCTCTACAAGATCTCTGGTTATTTTTCTTGTTATAGATTCTGTACATTTGGCGACAACCCTGTCAACATTCTGTTGCCTAAGTCATTGTACTAAATGTTTTTGTGTTCTGGATTTGTAACCAAAAATAGCTGCTTAACTAAAATCTTTTAAAACTCATACATATCCAGATACTCCCTTATTTTCTCTAAAGCATTCTGCATTTGTTCCTCCTCTTGCTTTGTGAAATTCCCCTTATTCTGCAATACGTTAACCTTTGTCAGCCCCTCTAAGTAATTTCTATTACTTCTTAACCAGATCTCTTTGTCTTTTACTTCAACTCTGTTTTTAAACTATTTTCATTTTATCCCAGTCACTAGCTGTAACTTCAGAAGATATTTCTATCTTCCCTAATAACTGCTAAAATAATTTCCACTACCAATTACTTAAATTTTTCTCTTTTTTACAGGTAGGAGGGAAAGAGTCAGTGTCTTATTTTTACTTCATTACCCTGCATTTTATTTTAGTTTTTATTGGTGCATAATCAGAAAAGGGTTAATGGATGTGTGCTGAAACTTTTAATTTAATGCACAGGCTCCTGTTAATTATAATTTCTATCTAATGTAACCCAGTTATCGCACCTTGGGGAATAGATTATTTCACTGTTTTGGTCACAAAATAACTATTTCCTATTGTGTCAGGTTTTCCCTCACCCGTAGGGCACCACCTAAGTATGACCTTTTGCTTTGTTTACCCCCCCCCTCCTTAGCTTCTCATTATATTTCCTAACACCCTCCTCCAGTGCTATTGCCTCTTCTATTGTCGGGCTGTATGATCTTTTCCATTTTTTATACTGTTTTCTTAGTAATTAACATAATCATGCAATTTAATTTTTTTTGCTGCTGCCTTTCTCCTCTCTTTCTACCCCTACAGAAAGTTTTTTTTTCATATGAAAGTGGCCAAAATATTGGAGGTTGCTGAAGGAAAGTATGGAGTAATTTATGGTTGGTATGGGGAGGAATATTTGACTGAAGTTGCAATATATATCCTGATCTAAGTAAAAAGGAGTTAATGGCAATTACGAGTATAATTACTACATCACAGCTGGGAGATGCAATAATTATAATGAAATCTAATTCAACAATGCGTAGTTATGTAGAGAATGGCCAAAGGTATACTACATTATTTTCAATGTATGAAAAGATAGTTGCTTGGTATACTACATTATTTTCAATGTATGAAAAGATAGTTGCTTAACACCCTCCACCAGATACTTCTATAGCCTCTCTTAAAATTTTTAAAGCTCTCTTAAAATTTCCTAAACTTTACCATAGCAGATGTTGTTCAAACAGATAACTGTTGCAGTAGTCAAAGCTATATAGGGTGTATCCTTCCAAGGATTGGACGTCTGGCCAGAATTCAAATCTTTTGGGTATCTTTCAAGTACCCTACATGTCTGAAGAGACAAGATAGTGTGTCATTATAAAAGCAGATGTAGAGGCACGAAAATTTATAGCTTTCTTGCCTCACAGGAAAAGGCAGGATTGATGCAAATATAATTAGTTATGTGCTAGCAGAAAAAGGAAAAACAAGGATAGGGGACCCCCACCCTGGCAGAAAGATTACAAAAAGTAAGAGCCAACAGGAGACCAAAAAGAGAAGCACAAGAAATGGGGGAAAGAGGAAGGATGTTAGTACTGCAGCAGTGATCTATTCAAATATCTACTGTTATGGTAAGCTGACTTTTAGAACTGCACCATGTCCATCAGTAGATCACTGTTGCAGAAACCTTACTGAAAGGAAGAAGGCAGATTTTCTGGCAGATCTCAATTACTTATGTGTCCTCCAGTCTAAAGGGGAATAGCACACCTTATGAGAATTATTACTATATCTGAGGGAAAAGGGCCTTCAGATGGTTTCCTCTGGGATGGTATGGGTCCTGCTATTTAGGCTATGCAGATTCTGCTATAAGACATACTTATACTTTTCTTCCAGGGAACGTAAGGAATTATAGGAAGAGGCAAGCAATTGTGGACCCATATGACAGAAATCCAGTGAACATGACAGATGATAATTGGATATACTATCATGATTTAGAACAGACAATTGAAAGGGTTAGTTCACATGGATTTGGGAGAATGTCAAATTAGGATCAAGTATCTTTCCATGGAATGGAGCCCAAAAAGCAATATGGAAATTGAAAAAAATTATTGAAGCTATTGAAGGATCTGATGTTGTCTATTTTCATCTGATTCAACTTTTGGGGTTGGCACCAAATCTCTGACTCCTCCCCACCCTTAATTCCCACCATTCCAGCAAAGTACTCCAGATCTCGTTTGCTGCCTGATCAGCTCTAACGTTTCTTAAGGACTCGTTTTTTCTAGTGAGACAAGTGCTATTTCTTAGACTTGATTTCTCTTTCCTTCTCTATATTAAATATAAATGTCTATCTTAAATAATCATTAGTATTTGATAGTAACAGATATAAGCAGTTAGGTGTTGGTACTTGTTAATATGTGTGCATGTACAGTTTTAAAAGAAATAGTCTGAAATAGCTCTTAAGATAGCTAAGATAGTTTAGAAAATGTTAAAGATAATTTATAAATACTTAAAGAAAATAATCTAAACCTTTTTTCTATGTGCATATTACAGTTATAGGAGATTATACCAAAAAGTTTGTTCCTCTTGTATCTGAAAGTCCAGGGATTCAAAAATTGCACTGCCTGTGGACATAAAATTGTATGCAAGAGTCTGTGTGTGTGTGTGTGTGTGTGTGTGTGTGTGTGTGTGTGTGTGTGTGTGTGTGTGTGTGTGTGTGTGTATGTGTGTATGTGTGTGTGTGTATCTGTTGTTTGGGCACTGGCCATTTGAATGCTGACTGTGAGATTTGTCCCTCCTTCGAAACACGGACCATTAAGAAAAACTAATGTTGAAAGGATTGCTTCCCCCTCTAACAGGATCTGTTTCTCAACCTTTCACCTCTAGTTCTTCGAGGCCACCTTCAGTTTCTACTGGAAAGAAGATTGAAAAGTCAAAGCAGAAAGAGCAGGAAAAATCCAAAGAGGGATGATAAAAATCTGAAGGAAAAATGGACAAAAACGACTGAAAAAAAGTCTCCATTTCTGACAGATTTCTTCTGTCTGGCTTCCAAGATTACAAGAAAGTTAAATCTACCAGTTTCTCTGATCCGATTTCCCTCACTTCATCCATCATTTTCTCCAGATCTGGTGAGCCCAGGGCACTATTCCCCAATTCTCCAGGAAAGGCAATACTCCACACCTGCATCTGTAGCACTATCTTCAGCCTTGCTAAAATGGATGTTGATCAAATGATGTGGAGATTCTTGAGCACTTAAATTAAACTAGGGGTTTTCCTGGCACCATCCCCCCAAGCTCTTCGGATACGGGTCCAACTACTCCTACCTTGATATCTCCAGAACTGGTCTTGCCCTTCAGATCCAGTTCCCATGGGTCTGAACTCTCCCCATGCACATCTGTTGGAGTGGTTTGGCAACTTTGACTCCTTCAGCTTCCCTTACTCTCTTGACTTTGATGCTTTCAGATCAGGATGAGTCCCAGAGCCAAAGCATTGGCACCATGGCCTGGGAATCATAGTTGACTCCGAAGTTATCAGAGCAATCTCATCTCTTGGAGCTTTGGCTCTTGATAGCTTTGGTCCAAGATCAACCTCATAGGTGATGTTGGTCAGAGCAGGGGTTATTCCTCCTCCTGTGGATAAGGGAGACATTCCTTTGGTTTGGATTGTGGTCTCAGATTTCAAGGCATTTGAAAGGGATTTTGGCTAGGCCAGGAATTCAGGTATCACCTTCAAGCTCAGCCCCATCCCAACCTCTTTTGGACCTTGCAACGCACTCCACTCATTCAGATCAATAGGGACAGTCAGTTCTATTAGGCCTGAAAGATACTCAACATTCGAGTTTCCAGTCTGATTCAGACCTGTCTCTTGCGATTCCCCATTCCCCTGAGATAAGGTCCTAAGAAGCAGACTTGTAAATGTAAACATCTAGACTCCTCTCCAGGGTCTTTCACAGAAGACAGATTTGGATGAAGGCAAAGGTTCTCCAAGATCCCCTCTAGAAGACGTCACCTTTAGTGATATCCTAGAATTGATGAAACAACAAGAGGGTTGGTCCACTGATATTCCCTCACCAGATGAATCTGTGTTTCTTGAGGCCTTTGGTGCTGGCTCATCTTCATCCTGGGTGATACCACCTGCTGTTGCTCTTACAGATTTGGTGGCTCAGTGGGTCTGGAAGGATCCAGATGTAGTGGAACTCATTCCCAAAAAATCAGACAGGATTTTGGTAGCTACAAAAGACAGAAATCACTGGAGTAAGGGTCCACCAGTAGACACCATGACAGTAGAAGCAGCCACTAAAAATAAACTTGTCAGAAGATAGTTCTTTTGTCCATCCCCCTAACAGGGAGTCGAGGGCATTGAACAGATTCAGAAAATGGATGTATGCTTCAGTGACCTTCGCACTCAGGATGCTGAACTATCTTGATCACATGACATCTTTTCAGGGGGACCTGAATAAGGAGCTTACCAAGTTCCTTGCAGGTAACTTACCAGTGGAGGCACAGAAAACAATGGACTCCCAACTGTCTACCTTTCAGTCCATGTCTAATGTGTCCATGTGTATGTTCTTCAGTTTAGTTAATGGCACGGCTAGGACAGCAGGCACGAGCATATCCATGCACCAGCATGCTTGGATGCACCTTTGTGACTTTGTAGATAACTTTAAGTGAAAGCCATATAAAAAACATTGAAAAAGTGGACTTTACTAAACTAGGTTTTGTTGTACCTCAATGTCAAGAACATACAAAGTTAAACATAACTTTTGTTTTACAAACTGCATATCTATTTTTTATGGTTTAGTTCTTTTCCTGATGTTGAAAAATCTGTGCAGATAAAGGCTGTTAACCAGTTTGTTGAATACAGATTCGAACTACTGTAATATCTATGTAGCAAAAGTTTTCCCGAGCTTCCCTTTAGCTCCCTTCTGGTTGGTCAAATAAAGGCAACGCCCCCAGACCACCCTCCCAAAGGACTACTGACTGAGCCAGTTAAACCAACCCATTCTCCAAAGTACAAATTGTAGCTCAAAACATTGCTGCAATTAACACTGAGCAGCGCTTGGAGAGCATCCACAAGGTATGTACGATTTTGATCTGAGCGATAAAGTAGATTTTTAGAAGATCATCTGGAGTTTAGCTGTTTTCGTCTCTGAGATTCTAAGTACCTGCTTATACTTTAACTTATATTTTCTTCCTAGTCTAGCGGCGTCATCTTTTTGAACCCTTCCATCCACAAAAAAATCACACTTCTTAAGACCAAGAGCAACAGGACCGAGTACAAGACCTAAGGCTTAAAAGCCTTGAAAGTCTACTTTACTCCAAGAGCGGCACAGCTCTCTCCAACAAAGGGGATATTAGGACTGAGACATCCGTGGGTCAAATCAACATCCCACCATACAATTGTGGGCTGTGCACAACCTTCAAAGACCAGGAAAGTCCTAATCCAAGACCTGTTCAGCTGGCGACACACCTTCTTACCACAGGAGATTTGTAGAGTGATCACCCTCTATCCTGTCTAGATGGTAAGACATAAATCCTACTTAACAAGCCGACTTTTCCCAATCTTCTATGCTCATGTTTATTTCCTTTAATTCTAGTACGTTTTTCCTCTCTACAGCCTCTAAAGAAAGCTGTTAAAATCCTCTAACGTCCCTTTCTATGAAAATCCCTCCTCATCTCCTCCAACCTGTCCAGTATGATATGTCCTATCTGTCCTACTGCTTTGACACATCTATTCTGAAAGAGGCTACCGATTTGGATTCTGTGGCTTCTTCTGAGGTAATTAAAACTTTCTATCAAGCTCCCCCTTCTCCATTTCTGTTTTTCAACATTATGTGTATTACATTCTTAGTCTCTCTCTGTCACTCTCTACAGTTTCTAGGTTAAATTTTGCAGCACTTAACTTTTCCTCTGAACTTCTGCTATTCTATATTTAAGGAAGGAAAAGATCACCAATACCGCAAACACCATTGTAGATAGGGGTCTTATCAACTACCTACAATAAGGAATAATGATTTCCTATTTTCTACTGGTCATGATTTTTCCTATGCAATTCAATATTTCATAAACTTTTCTTGTGTTCCCACATTACTCAATTACCGTTAGATCTCCACGCTTGTTGCTACTGCTTCTCTTCTAAACATGTACTACTGTTGTATCTTTCGGCTTTTCCCGGTTAGGGGTCGCCACAGCGGAACTCCGGTCTGCTAATGATTGGCAGTAGATTTTTACATACCGAGTTGCCAGCCCTGATGCATAACCTTCAACGAAGGTACACCCATTCACACATGTCTCCACACAGAAGACGCTTTAGCTGAGAATTGAACAGGACAACGTCTTACTGTGAGGCGACAACACTACCGCAGCACCACCACCGCAGCCTGTACTACTACATTCCTGGATTCTTGCTTCTCAGATGTATTATGTTATATTTTTATTTCATATTTTGTCTTGAGATACCTGTTCATTTTAAATGCATTTATCTACCAATGGACACAAGTCAGAAAATTATAGGAAGGGGTTGGCAAACATCATTTGGGTCTGCCACATTAGCACCAAGTTGCAAAAAGGCCAAAATGGTTAATATCAACAAGAAAGGGCAAGTGGACTGATAGCAAGCACACTAAAAAGGAAAGTGTTACAAACTTTGGTAAAACCTGAAAAAAGGTCACATAAAATGCTTAAAAGGAAAGAGATTCTCTGACTTTTCATGCTACTACTTCCAGTATTAGCCTCACTATAACACCAGCTGATTTACTCATTAGCATTAGCCATTATGCAATTATGCTTTCATTAACCTTACCTTTTTCGTCTGTAGTATAACTCAGACTGTGCCCTCTAGATGTAAGTTGTTTTCTCAGCTTCATTATGCTTTTGGCATCTACATATCCATGCCTAGAGGACAAAAAAAAAACAAGCAAATAAAACATTCATCACAAAACTTTGCTCGAGTTATTTACAGATCAATATCAAGCACTGTATTTTGATGTTATGAAATCTTACGCACAACAGATATGCACTCAACAAACTTAGCTGATCTTGGAAGGCCTTCTGCATTTGGTGACTTTAGAAATTTGCTTTTGGTATCCCCATTATCTATACTGTGCAGATACCATTTTTGCTCATATTATAACAACATTTCAAAAGTTTAGCTCACTTGCTCTGTACAGCATTTTTTAGAATATTGTATTCAAATGTTACTGTTGCTCATGTCGGTTTAATATTGCCACCGTTTACTGTCACCATATTATATTCCATTAGATTGTTTCTCTGCTATATTTCATTACAAGCTGTAAACACTAATATTTTCTGTAACAAGTCTCAGAGATGGATAGCCTATGCCCTTTTGAGCTACATTATTGTGCCTTTATTCGACTGGCTTGAGGGCTAACTTGTCTAAAATTTGAATCTGTGTCTGAGGCATTTGGTGACATTTGTTAACCATGCTACTTGAAAAAAAGAGTGTTGCTGCTTTTTGCTAAACTCTACAAAAGTTAACATTTACATCATCATATCCACTGTCAAAGCACTTATTTTTTGCTGCATTAATTGTTTATTTGTTGAGTATCTGCACTTTTTGAATTTTTTTCAGTCTTTAGTTACAACTACCTTGGTTCTACTTTAGTGAGAGTAGAGGGGACCAGAGCAATTTTCTGGCCCGGGACTGTGTAAAGGAAAGAAGAGTGTGCTGTTTTTTGAGTGGCCACAGGGCTTTGTTTGTGTTTTTTTTTTTTTTAATCAAATCTCTTCTACTATTTAAGTGTCTCACTTGCTCAATGATTGGCTCATAATCTACAAGCAAGCTAAGACTTACATTACCATATCCACTGTTTCGGCACTTGTTTTTCGCATTGTTTTTGTCACAGCTGCATTAATTGAGTGTTCCTGTGTTGGATATCCACACTTTTTTGGCCTTTTTTTACAAATTTTAGTTAGAGCTGCTGCTCTCTGTGCAGCAGCACCTAGCAGTGATCTGTACAGATGCTGGACGCTGATATCTCTCAGTGTGATTCCCCCTTGTAATGTGTTTAAATGCCAATCTCTTGCAGTGTAAGTTTCCCTTTGAGAATTTTTTTTATCTATAGAACATTTAATTTACACATATCTGCTTATTAAGTTCCTTGTATTATCGATCTGTTCAATATTTAAATTTCACTTACTCTTCCCTAGTAGATCAGTAGCCATGGATATGCACTTTCTGACTTTCTCTGTGGCCAGTCTTGTTGTTACGGGTATTATGAGGCACTTAAGCAATTGCCTCATTTACAATGACAACCCACTTGATAAAATATGTGAGAGGTGTAACTATACTAATGCTGGAGACAAAACTCTCTCATATAACCAAAACTAATCTTATAGAGGTTGTCAGTGACACTTGCACCAAGCCTACTGCACAAGGTAAAGACTCTACACATAAAATTACTCATGCTGAGGCACTTACAGGTAACCTTCCTAAAACACTAAGATCTCCTGCAGAGTACAATAAAAAATGGTCCTCAGCCATCATGTAAATACTTTGTTAAAACACCTCTCATTGCTACACTTAGTAACACTACTAAACCCTTAAGGCAAACCAGCACAGACTCAAATTTTCTGGTCATTGGTGATTCTAAAATGAGGCACACCAATGTCCCCATCACCAGACTGAGTAAGAAGTCACAGTTAGCTGCCTTTCTGGGGCTAGGATCCATTAAGTCACATAGGCAATCACATCACTAAACCACAGTTACTAGTATGACTCTCTATTGTGGGGGTTAATAACTGAAGACATACTTCCCTTGACTATATGAAGCATGACATGATCAAGCTCGCTAATTATGTGCCTCATCAGTTATGAGCATGGCAGTGAGCAGCACACTATCTTCTCCAAGGATGATGTCACACTACCATCAGAAAATAATGATTTTAACGACTGGCTTAGTTTCTGGTGTCAGTCCAAGAGGAAACAATATTAGACAGCCTTGGAGGACATAGTTGATAGACCATGCTGCTTTGCCAGAGATGGTATGCACTTATCCACTCTAGGCTTTCACATACTGCCAAAAACCTTTTCCACCCCAATAATGTTTTTTTAGGCAATATCAAACTGATAAACCTCCCGACTTAACTGAACCTATGAAGAAATATCTGAAGGTGATTCTGCTCAATGCTAGAAGTCTTAACAAGAAACTCCACTGCTTGCAAGCCTTCCATTACCTGGAGAGTGTAGACATCTCTCTAGTAATGGAGACATGGTTTAAAGTCATGGTGAGTACCCCGGCAGTGCATTGTTATAATGCCTTTCAGACCTTTAGTTCAGCTACTGCACAGGAGGGAACTAAAGGTGGAGGAGTCTGGGTCGATATTGAAAACAACCTCACATCCAGACTAGTTAAAGAGTATGACCCAGTATAAATTGTACATGTGCATCTCATCATAATCAAGGTTTCGTACCACATCCTTGCAACCTATAGGTCTTCCTCCATGTCCCAGGAAACACTTACTATCTACTTCAATGTACTAGAGTCCCTCACTGTTCAACCCAATACAATCTTTATGGGAGATCTCAACTACTCCACTACAGACTGGAAATTATACATCACTTCTAATGAACAAGCACAGTGATTCTTAAACTTTGTTAATACCAGCATCCTGGAACAGTTGGTTCATTCTCCTACCAGGGGTACAAAAGTACAGTTTTGTACCTACCATAAATGTACATGTCCGATAGATATGCAACTGCAGTCATAACATATGGGTTGTCCTGCCTCAGGCAGCCCTCGGTCGGCCGGATTCCAAAGTCTGGGTCCGACGTCGGCTGATGTCGCATTTCTCTCCGACGTCAGAGCGGCTGGAGTACATAAGCATCAGCCGACTCCATCTTCTTCGGTGTTTCTTTCCCCGGATGCCAGGTGCCCTCCAAGGAAGGCTGTAATCAAATTGGAAGATAAAACAGGTTTCCAGACAAATAAATAAGCAATAAACAGATACACCATAACAGATATCCCCAGCTAAGGGTAACAGGGATAGGAGTGGACCCAAGGCATAGAGGGGAAGGAGGGAGGGGAAAACCCGACTGCAGTTGCATATCTATCGGACATCTACATTTATGGTAGGTACAAAACTGTACTATGTCCTTCAAGAATGCAACTGCAGTCATAACATATGGGTTGAATACCATAGCTTAGCTGGGGGAGGTGGAATGCTCTAAGAAAAGGATGGTGTAGCTATCAATCCCTGCAGGACTGCAGAAGCAAAGCCTGCTCTGGATCTGGAATATAGAGGAAGGTTGTAGTGTTTGGAAAATGTATGCACGGAGCTCCATGTAGCAGCTTCTAGAATGTCTTTTGTAGGCACCCTCTTAAGAATGCTGTAGAGGTGGCTGTAGCTCTGGTGGAGTGTGGTCTGACATTGGCTGGCACACTCTTTCCATGGAAGGAATAACAGAATCTGATGCAATGTCCAATCCATTTTGAAATTGTCTGTTTTGAAATTGCTTTTCCTTGTACTCCAGGGGCGTAAGCTACAAAAAGCTGATCAGACTTCCTACTGGTCTTGGTTCTGTCCAGGTAGTAGCGAAGCTGTCTGTGAATGTCTAAGGTATGCAACAGTCTTTCCCCTTTGTTCTCAGGATTGGGAAAGAAAGTAGGCAGGTGAATTGCTTGATTTAAAGAGACCCTAGATACCACTTTTGGGAGAAAGGTAGGGTTGGTTCGTAAGGATACCCTGTCTCTGTGAAATGTTATGAACGGTGGTATAGCCATTAGGGCCTGTAATTCCGAAACCCTTCTTGCTGAGGTAATGGCGAACAGGAAAGCTGTCTTCCAGGAAAGAAATTGTAACTCCACAGAAGCTGCTGGCTCAAAGGGAGGTAGAGTCAATTTTTCTAGGACAAAGTTCAGGTCCCAAGCTGGTACTGGTGCCTTTCTTGGGGGCTTTATATTCTTGATTCCTCTAAGAAATTCCCTTAACAAAGGATGTGAAAACACAAGTGGATCAGTGTTGTATCTAGCTGAGACAGCTGAAGCATGTATTTTTATAGAGGAGTATGAGAGTCCATTATGTAGCATATCTGCCAAATATTCCAGGATGAGTGGGATGCTCAAAAGTGATGCGTCATGGCCCTTGGTGGTATTCCAAATGCTGAATCTCTTCCATTTGGCTGAGTAAACCTTTCTGGTGGATGGTCGGCGGGCTTCTGTCAGTATCCTCTGAACTTCCTTGGAAAGAGGTAGGTTGAGGTTATTCATGGGATTTCCCAAGCTGTTAGCTGTAGCGTCTGGATGTTGGGATGAACTGTCCTGAAGTTGTGTTGAGTCAAAAGTTGGGGCCATTGAGGGAGGGCCCACGTTTTGTTGTGACATATGCTCCGTAGTAGTGGGTACCAGTGTTGTCTTGGCCAGTCTGGAGCTATTAGGATCCCCTTGGGCTGCTCTGCTTTGATCTTTAGTAACACTGTGGTCATCAGTGGCAGAGGTGGAAATGCATAGATTTTCAGGGAGCTCCAGTTGAATGAGAGAGCATCTATTTTCCATGCTTTTGGATGATATGTCCTTGAACAAAACTTTTGTATTTGATGGTTGAGGTGGGAGGCAAATAGGTCTATGTCCGGCCTGCCCCATGTCGAAGTGAGTCGTATAAAGATTTCTGGATGTAACCTCCATTCGTGGGGGTCTAGGAAATTCCTGCTTAGACTGTCCGCCAGAACATTGTCTTTGTCTGGAACAAACTGGGATTGCAACTGTATGTTTAGGCTCAGTGATTTTTCCCAAAGATTCATTGTCAGTCTGCAAAGGGGGTAAGAATGAGTGCCCCCCTGCTTGTTTATGTACCACATCACAGTGGTGTTGTCTGTCCGTATTAGTAGGTGGCCTGGTTGTAGTTGTTGTCCGAAGGCCTCGATGGCATGCATTACTGCCAGCATTTCTTTTTGGTTGATGTGCAGATGTGTTTCCTTTGGAGACCATTGTCCTTGAATACATCTGCCCTCCATGTGCACCCCCCATCCAAGGTCTGAGGCGTCTGTGGTCATGGTCTGTGTTATCTGTGGCTTTTTGAATGACATCCCTGTGTTTGACTGGCTTACTGAAGCCCACCATAGAAATTCCTTTTGAAGACATGGAATGAGTGGTATGGTTGCTTCTAGGTTGTTGCTGTGTTCAGACCATAAGCTTTTTAGGTACGATTGAAGCTTTCTCATGTGTAGTCTTGCTAGTGGAACCAGGAGAATGCAGGATGCCATGTAACCCAGGGCCTGTAGGAATCTCCTTGCAGTCATCTGGGTGAGCTTTGCTAAAGTTTTGAAGTAAAGAGTTAACTTCTTTTGCTTGTCTTCTGTCAGGTAAGCCATTTGAGAGGCTGTGTCTAGTTTGGCTCCTAAGAAGGTAATTTGCTGGGAGGGCTGAAGTCTTGACTTTTGAAAGTTGACTGTGTATCCCAGAGCCTGTAGCAAATGTATGACATAATTCAAGTTTTTTGTCAAAGTTAGTTTGTCGTCCACTTGTATGAGGCAATCGTCCAGGTACGGGTAGATTTGAATCCCCTGGAGCCTGCAATGAGCAATTACTGAAGCCAGGCATTTCGTGAATACTCTGGGCACAGTAGATAAGTCAAATGGCAATGCTGAGAATTGATAATGCTCTGGCCCTGCAAGAAATCTGAGGTATCTTCTGCAGCTGTGTCTGATAGGGACATGCAGGTATGCCTCCTTGAGGTCCAGAGTAATCAGCCAAGACCCCTTGCCCAGCATGGGAAGGAGTTGCTGTAGAGTCAGCATTTTGAACTTTGGTACTATGAGAAAAGTGTTTAAAGCGGACAAGTCCAGTATTGGTCTCCATTGAGTTTATTTTCTTGGAACAAGGAACAGTCTTGAGTAAAACCCCTGACCTTGTTCTTATTGTGGAACTTTTTCTATTGCTTTGATCTGAGCAAGAAGAGAAATTTGCTTGATAGCCTCTGCCCTCTGGTTTTGTGGCAGGTTTGGCATGCCCAGTTTCCTTGTGAAAATGGAACCTGTAGCCATGGTCTATAATGTCCAAAATCCATTTGTCCTTTGTCAGTTTGTGCCAATTTCTTGTACACAGAGATAATTTTCCGCCCAAAAGAGCTTCTGCTTGCTCCTTGGTCAGCGGACCTAGAGGAAAGTCATTGAGAATGTCCCTGTGGGGCGGGAGAAACCCCTGTGTCACTTCTTTGGTTTGCTGGTTGCCATTGTCGTCCCCTGTAGGATCCTCTGTATTGGCCTCTTCCTCGGGCATGCCTGTTTTTGCCCCTTTGAAATCTTTCAGGATTAGGAAAGGACCAGTTTTTAGAAGGCCAGTTCCTGCTGAATCTAGATGGCTGGACCTGGAGGAAATCTTTGACTGTCTGAACTGACTTGGCTTTTTCCTCAATGGATTTTAACACATCTTTAGCATTAGCACCAAAAAGCTTGTTCTTTTCCAAGGGTGCATCAAGAAGTTTTGCCTTAACATGATCTGGTAAAGGTTGATCTTTTAACCATGCATGTCTACGAATGACCGCCCCTGTCATAGCTGCCCTACATGAAGCTTCCAATGCATCATATCCACACTGTAGAAAATGATTGCTAACTTGTTGAGAATTGTGTACAGCCTCCTGCAAGGACTTCCTATCTAAAGGTTCAGGGGAGGCCAATCTTTTCTGTAAATCATCTAACAGGAAATCCTGATATTGAAACATGTGAAAGAGACAATTGAGAGCTCTCATAGATAAAGTAGTGGAGGTGTAGACCTTCTTCCCCCATCTCTCTAAGGACCTCGCTTCCCTGTCGGAGGGCAAAGGGTTTTTGGAGGTGGTAGCTGAAACCCCTTTAGGCCCCTGGGAAATTGTTTCTAAATCAACAGCATGGGCCCTAAAGAAATGAGAATGGGTTTCTGGGACCCTATAGTATCTGTCAGGCTTGACAGGAGCAGGAGGAAGAGTATCAGGGGTAACACTGGAGTCAGAGTACAAATCATCCAAAACATCAAGCACAGGAGGTATAGCTAAGGGTCTGTGTTGGGGCTTTTTAAGGAAGGTTCGTAGGCGCTTTCTGGAATCTGAATATTCCTGGCCTTGCCACTTAAAATGCTCCCTCATGGAATGCAGAACTTCCCCAAAAGATATATCCTCAGGAGGAGAAGCCGAGGGGATAGAATCCTCTGCATCTGAATCCTCATAGGTCTGGAAGGGCTCTTCCTGGCTTTCGGAGTGAACAGAGTCCTCAGAATCTTCATCTGTGGGAAGAGGGTCAGGAGGTTCGACCCTGGGCCTCTTATCAGGAGGAGTCTGGGATCCTCTCTCAGGATGGGCCTGGGAACCTCTGATCAGGGAAATTAAATCTGCGGCCATAGCCATGATTTGAGTTTCAGGAGTAGGCTGAGGTAAGGCTTTAGTAGAAAGATGCTTGGACTTGCTGGCTGCCTTGGCACGTGTGTAGGCCTTGATAGACATGGACATGGGAGGCCTAGCCACTCCACGTGCAGGAGTGACCTTATCAACAGCAATGGTCTCGGGCATTTCCTCGGTTTCAGTATCCGGAGGAAAGTCAATAACTGGCGTCGGAGTGGCCTCTGGTATCGGAGGTATCGGTAATGCGGTGTCTTCGGTTCATAGTGGTGGAATAACCGCCTCAGAGGGAACCAGAGCACTCACGGTTAATTTTGGCGTGCTGTCGGTGGAAGACGCGGGCCAAGGATGTCGGTCCCAGTCTTTTCGTTTCTTGGGAGTCTGCATTGTCGGTTGTTCCGACGGCATCATGTAATCAAATTTATCGCCGAAAAAGTCTTCAGCGAACTCCGCCCGGCGCTTGTTGAAGCGAGCACAGGCGGCACAGGCCGAGACGTCGTGGTCCGGGCCAAGGCAAGGGAGGCAGTAAGAGTGGAAATCCTTATGAGGTATTTATTTACCACAAGACAAACAATTATTTACTTTTTCAGTAATTTCTGACATCGGCTGAGGCAAGAAAAGGTCCCCAATGGGGTACTTAGCTTTTTTGATGACTTTGGATTCGAAGAATACAGGAGCTGACCGACCGGCACTTGCGAACTTCTTCTGCTTCGGGCACCATGTGGCAAGAAAGACTGGAGAAGATGGCAACGGCTGATGCTTATGTACTCCAGCCGCTCTGACATCGGAGAGAAATGCGACATCAGCCGACGTCGGACCCAGACTTTGGAATCCAGCCGACCGAGGGCTGCCTGAGGCAGGATAACCCATATGTTATGACTGCAGTTGCATTCTTGAAGGACATCATTCTTGAGCCTGTGCTCTCAAACATAGGGGAGTGATGTTCCTCATTTAATGTAATGTCCTCACTCATCAGATCTGACCATAATGCAGAATTACTTGAAAAAAAGTTAAATCCAGGGCCTCAACAAAACCAAAAACCTTTAGGAACTATTCTATGGCCAACCTCTCCCTACTAAGTGATGCCTTGGCTAAATTCCAAGCAATCCCAAACCCATTAAACACCATAGCTTATGCTGAGCTATTTACAAAATTCCTGTACAGCCATAATGGCAAATGTATAGAGCAAGTTGTGCCCACTCATATAAAGAATAAGAGAAACTGGAAGACAAGCCACCTTGGTAGAATCATAATATCAATCGGTTATACAAGAGTAAAAAAAAAAAATCTTGGCCAAGTGTAAGAGGAACAAGGCCCAACATATTGAAACTCCTTAACCAATCTAAAAAGGCATCTAAGGGGGTTTTTAATACTTCAGAGGCGAAATTTGAAGAAAAACTAGCTTCTCAGGCAAAGTACAATGACAAAGCTTTCTACAGTGGTGTCCATAACTTCAAGGGAAATATGCAACAATCTACAGAACTTATTGTGAATGGCATCACCCACACTAAATCATAGGCCTCTGTTAACCTTTTGAGTGACAGGTTTAGCTCAAATTCCACTCCCCAAGTAGTCAAAAGGAAATTCCGCGTACTACAATCCCCCCCCCCCCCAACCATTACTAGGGAACTGGTCATCAAAGCACTTTCCGAGGCCAAAAACACTGCCATTGATGGGCCCTGATAACATCCAAGATGGTTACTAAATAGCAAGAAACATGACCTCTCCTCTACTTGAATCACTTTTCAACTGTATTCCCCTGCACAAAGGGAGGTCAAACCATAGATTCAAGTAACTACAGGACCATAAGACAATAAACTAAAATTTGACATTCACATATCCATGACCATAAAAAAAGTCCACAAAAAACTAGGAGCGTTATACAGAAATAAGCAACGTCTCACCAAAGCAGCAAAGATTTCAATAGCAAATTCCCACCTTATCTCCACCCTACTTTATGCCTCTCCAATATATACCAACCTAAGGCAATGCGATCTAAACAAGCTAGAGACCTGCTACAACAAAATCGCCAAATTCGCCACAGGGGCATCCTACCAAAGTCACCACTGTCTCTCACTTGCTGAACTGGGCTGGCTTGAACTCCCTCACCTCCTTCAATGGTATCAACTATCACTCGCCCACAAACCAGTAAACCATCCACTAAATGTCCCATCCCTCCAGAATCTACTCCAACCCAATCGCACCACCGGACCACTAAGATCCAGCAACAAAAATCACTTGCAGATCACTAAAGCCAATAACTCTGCTGGTGAAGCACTATTCTCTTTCACCATAGCCAAATTATGGAACTTCCTCCCACCCACAATTATCTCCGTACCATCATGTACCCACTTCAAAACTTTACTAAAAGTGCACCTAAAAACATGCTGGCTATGCCCTTGCAACTCCCACTCTAATATCACCCACCCCATCCAACCACTATCTTTATTTCCACCCCACTAACTACCTTGATTACAGCAAGCTCAGATGCTCATAAGCCTAGTACTTATTATACAGCAGGAACTTCTTATTATAACATTTGTTAATGTCTGTTATGTACTTCGCAGATAAAGATTCTAGTTGTCTACTGATGTACTATGTTCTTCATCTGTAAATATGTTTGTAATTAATTGCTATGTTAAATTGTTAATCGCTATGTAATCCAATGTAACTACTGTCTGTTTATTTTAACTGTGGAGCTTTTCTCCCCGGGCCTCCGCTGAAAATGGATCTACATCCAGTCGGACACTCCTGGTCAACAAATGTAAATAAACAAAAATAAAATAAAATAAATAAATAAGTCTGACCAGCTTCATATGTAAGGCCATGGAAAGAATCATCATGGACATGATAAAATGAGGACCTAGGTAACCTGCAAATGCTGGACACATCACAGTTCAGATTTGTTAAAGGAAGGTCATGCCTATTAAATCTGGTGGATCTCTTTTAGAGGGTCACCAAAGTAATGACTGAGGGCAAGACTGTGCACATGACTTACTTCAATCTGTCCAAAGCTTTTAATACAATACTCCACTCAGGTATTATAGACAAGCTCATCAAATTAACTATAAACTCTTATCACCCACTGGATAGCCATCTGTCTCACTGATAGAACCCAGGAGGTCAAAACAGGTGAGGCCACCTCCACAAGGAGGCCAGTCATCAGCACAGTCTCCCAGGGATCTGTACTGGGCCTGCTCCTTTTTGGCATCTATTTC